>NC_051861.1:105218782-105281282 GCF_015732765.1 Culex quinquefasciatus
TCAAGAAATTCAAGAAATTCAAGAAATTCAAGAAATTCAAGAAATTCAAGAAATTCAAGAAATTCAAGAAATTCAAGAAATTCAAGAAATTCAAGAAATTCAAGAAATTCAAGAAATTCAAGAAATTCAAGAAATTCAAGAAATTCAAGAAATTCAAGAAATTTTAGAAATTCAAAAAATTGAAGAAATTTGAGAAATTTGACAAACTTGAGAAATTTGAGAAGAATGAATTCAAGCCGGGTTTAGCCAGCAGAGAAAATATTCATAATTTTAGGAAATATAACGAAAAGTAACACAAAATCAATGTTTTGTAAATATGCTGGTACCCAACTCTATAGATTGATTTGGCAAGTTTTTGTCCACTTTGCACAGTGCTTGGACTGCTTCAATTGTACCACCTCACCTCACCGATGGTCGGGGCAGGGTCGGGTAGGTTCCGTTTTTTTTTCGAAACCCAAGACCTACTCCGAGCTCAAGACTCTGTTCGTTCTGGGTTCAGGATTCTGCGAATCCGACCGCAGCAAACCAACACATAACCTCAAAGCCGATCAACCAGCAGCAAAAGGAAGGAGGCAAAAAAAAAAGGCGCATGTTGCAGCGCATTCCACCGGTTTAATGTCAGCACAATAAATTGAATCAGATAAGTGACATGAGCTTGAATTAAATTGTCACTCAATAAAAGTTCTTCGACTCGGCTCGGTTTCAGGTCCTGAGGGGGGTTCGTTGCTTGCAGTTGTTGTTGTTGGGGCGAATCAATTTTTTTGTTCGCGTTTGGCGGCTTTGACTTTGCCGCTGCTGCTGCTGCTGCTGGTGGAGGTAGTTTTATGCTTCACCTGATTGAGTTGGTTGGTTTGTCTATTTAAATATATGTAGACATGTTGGCAGTGTCGTTCTGGAGCCCGCGCGCACGATGCTGCTGTGTCAGGTTCTGTGGCTTTCGGGCTCGAAGCATGTGCACAATTAACCCTCTTCACTATTTGAATTTGAATAATTTTATGAAACTAATCCAAGTTACATCTCATAATTGATTGGTTAATTTATAATTTGTCTAGAATAATAGTTGAAGTAATTTTCATGCTGCTTTGTCAACACAACTTATCAGAGCAATTTTTGTGAATTTTGGAGTTAAATCAACCAGTCAGTAAGCTAAATATTCTTTTATTTTCAGCCATGTATAGACGAAACCATTCGTCTTGCAAATTTTCTGAATACAACTTTAGTGATGTGGATTTCCATGGCAGATAGGGCGTTTAAAAATACTCTAGATGTCTTGCTAGAAATATTATTTCAGTGCATGGAAGTTAAATCCATATTTAAGTGACTTTTTTTTTAAATAGTCGCAGTTTTTCATTTTTTAAAAATCAGTGCACATGTTTGCCCACTTTTGAAAAAAAAAATTTTTGAAAAGCTGAGAAAATTCTCTATATTTTACTACTTGGGACTTTGTTGATACGACCTTTAGTTGCTGAGATATTGAAATGCATAGGTTTAAAAACAGGAAAATTGATGTTTTCTAAGTCTTACCCAAACAGCCCACCATTTTTAATTGTCGATATCTCAGCAACTAATGGTCCGATTTTCAATGTCAAAATATGAAACATTTGTGAAATTTTCCGATCTTTTCAAAAACAAAATTTTCTAAATTTTTATACCAAGACTAATGTTTTAAAAGGGCGTAATATTGAATGTTTGGCGCTTTTGAAATGTTAGTCTTGATTTGAAATTTTTTGAAATATTGTTTTCGAAAAGATCGAAAATTCGAAAATTTCACAAATGTTTCATATTTTAACATTGAAAATCGGACCATTAGTTGCTGAGATATCGACATTGAAAAATGGTTGGCTGTTTGGATGAGACTTAGAAAATATCAATTTTCCTGTTTTTGAAAACGGTGCACTTTATCAAAATTTCACTGAAGTACTTTTTGATTGCAAATTTGATTTTACATCAAAAATGAAGTTAAAAAATTTTTGCTACGAAAATTTTGATTTTTTGAAAAAAACAGTATTGATTAAAAAATTCATAACTCGGTCAATGATTTTTTGCACAACCTGGAAATTTCTGAAAAGTTGGCATTTTATGTCCTCTAAAACAAATAAAAAATATTTTTTTTTAAAATAGTGTTTTTTTTTGCAAATCAAGATTTAGTTATAAAAAGATAAATAAAAAATCACCAAATTTTTTTTACCGTGTATTATTTTTTTCCAGTGTAGTCCGTATCCATACCTACAACTTTGCCGAAGACACCAAATCGATCAAAAAATTCCTTCATAAGATACAGATTTTTGAATTTTCATACATCATTTTTGTATGGACAGCTGCAAAATTTGGAAATGGAAAATTATATGGACAAACTAATGATGCAAAATGGCTTCTTTGGGCATACTGAAGGCTCCAAAAAAGTTTCAGTTGGATTAAAAAATACAAAAAAATCGAATGACCGAAATCCTAGAGAACTGCTCTAAAGTGAAAAAGCATACAAAATTTACTTCGTTTCATACCCATATTGCAAATTGTGAAAATTTGAGTACTTTCAAAAAAAATCGGTATTTT
This sequence comes from Culex quinquefasciatus, assembly GCF_015732765.1. NCBI lineage: Eukaryota > Metazoa > Arthropoda > Insecta > Diptera > Culicidae > Culex > Culex quinquefasciatus. The sequence continues at coordinate 105,221,336 of NC_051861.1, forward strand.
GTGATTTTTTTATGTTTTCCACAAAACTCTAATAAAGTGAGAAAAAATGCAAAATTTAGCTTCGTTTGATACCCATTTTGCAAATTATAAAAATTTGAGTACTTTTCACCCCGCCCGTGTGGATCAATCGAACCGCGCACTGGACTCACAATCCAGAGGTTGCTGGTTCGAATCCCGCAGCGGGCGCTCTAAAATTCTATGTGTAAATATGGGTATCTGGCGCCGTGGCTCCGAGCTGTACTCAAACACTTAGGAGTCCAGGGCGGCGAAGTCCTTGTAGCTAAAAGGAAGACACTAGTGGTTGGTACTAGCAATGGTGGCCGACAGCTATAAAGTCAACTTCGTTTCGTACTTTTCAGAAGCTATGGTATTTTTTGAAAATTTGATTTAATAAAAAAATCAATAAATAATTAACAAAAAAAAAAAAAGAAATAAAAAACGTTGTCGTTTTTTCTAATTACTTTGGAATCCATAGTCCAAAAATTTGATATACTTTAAATTTTATCAGTAATTTAAATCAAACCTTAAAAAAGTTCGAAAAGTTGAAATTTTCAAAATTCTTACAATTCTTTTGTTAATCAGTTTTGTAAAGCAATTATTGAATTGAATAATCTCTAAAATTTAAAAATAATAATAAAAATTACCATGGCATAATATCGAAAACGATATCACTTAAATTTAAAAGAAGTTTTCCAAAACTGTGTTTAATTCCATTCGCTAGAAATCTTTTCGCCTGAGTAGCTCATTTTCCAACATTTTTTACGAGAATTGTGATATTTTTAAGATTTCAAGAATAAATGATGATTTAAAGATTTAAAGGATTAAAGATTTAAAGACTTCAAGGTTTTAAGCTTGTGGTTTTGTTGTTTGAAAATTTGAAGATTTGAAGAGTTGGTGGTTTGAAAATTTAAATATTTGATGTTTTAAAGATATTTTAAAAATTAACCTTCTTTCTTTTTTTTTTATTTTTTTTTCTCAGAATTTCTGAGGACTTGGCATATGATGATAAAAATAAGTGTCCTGAAAAGGGTTAAGAAGAATTATACCGAGCACAACAATTTAGCTGAGACGAGTGCAATGCAATCGACTGTCTGTTGCGCAATCAAACTTGAACGGTTTGTCCTCTCACATTCAATAAGAGGGTTCATAGTTTTGCTATGTTTCACGAATTGATCCCGCTTAGAATATGGTCGTCGAGGTCATGGGCCATGGCTCTTGGCTTTGCTGGAAACGGACTGCCCTTCCTTGGAGGGTGTAGCACCAGCCAGGATTGCTTTAGAACAAGTGTCTTGAAGACATTGCATCCAAGTGATCTTTGAACAGCTTGATAAATGGAATCTGGGTTGACTTAGAATGCCATTTGTCGCCTGTTAGCCTTTAAAGGGAATCTTATGTGAAGCTTATAAAGGAATTATTTCACAATCCATCTAATTAGTCACAAAACAACTTCACTTGTTTATATTTAAAGCATTTTTTTGTTTGTTCCTCAACCGAGTGCTCCTTAAATTTCAACACACTCGCCCGTGTGCGGAATCGTGCGAGAATGCAATGTTTTATTGACGCTCAAATTTAAATTTTAATGTGCAATCGATAAATAAACAAAACCCTACACCTCACTAAATCGTACGCCTTTCAGGTTTGGATGGATTTGCATAGTTTGATCTCGCTCTCTCTTCCTTATCCTGGATGGATTCGATCAGCAGCTGCCGCCCCGTCCATCTTTCGCTGATGTCGATGCGCGCGAAAACGTAAAATAAATTAAAATTAAATAATTGCAATCGTTTTGTGTGTGTGTGTGATTGGGTGAGAATCGAGAATAAATGCGTGCGATGTTATATTCACTTTGCGTGCGATTTGATGGGTACCGTAGAGTGGGGATAAAGCAGTTATTTTGGATTCTTGTTTGGCATTTAGTAAGTTTGAACTAAAGTTTATTTTTACTCTTTTCACACTATTCGGCCAAGTTGCACCCCAGAGCACGGACTATGAGCCCATGAGGTTTTAGAAAAACGCAAAAATCGGGCTCAAAACTGGCAAAAGCCAAAACGGGTTGAATCCCATTTAAACTTCAAAGTCAAAGCGCCAGGTCCTGTCGCAACCAATCAAGCTCATATTTGAGATTCGGGCTCGGTATACCCAGCAGAACATGCCCTGAAATGCTCTCAAAAATGACCCGTTATGTTATAACCTAATGGGAATACTCCAAGTCTGGTAAAGACTATACTTTTCCATAATTCCGCTACCGGACAACAAATGTTTCATCTGTACTCAGATTCAAAACAAATGATTACATATCGTCAAGACTAGTTTAAAATACAGTGTAAAACACTTTTTAATTCAAAATTTTAAATAAGAGCCAGCCATTAATTTCTTCATTCATTTTTTTGCCATAAATGCAAAATTTCTAAAAACCTGGTCTAAGACGTGATTTGAACATTTTCGACCAGTTTTTTAGAGAAAGCCAAATTTTCTTAGGGAAATTTATTGCATTTTTTTTCAATTTGAATGCATAATTTTTTAAGTTTTGATTATCTGATATTCGATTATCCGAAGGTTTATATATAACTTCGGAATATCAAAAATTGAACAAAAAACAGAAAAATCAATTGAATTTCCGGAAAATATGTGGTGTTTATTGGATTTGTGCACCGATATTCTAAATATTTAAGTCTATTTGATTTAGAATGGAATAATTACCGTTGATAAAATGTTTTCTTATAAGTCATCAATAAAAAAATATAAAAATTGAAATTACAAGCCTACGTTTCAACATTTGGATGAAAAAAGTGTTTTAAAATGCTTTTTAAAGGCGTACTGTTGCTTCCCAATAATTAGTTTTGAAAATATGAAGGTATAGACGGACTTTTTTTTTCCACAAATTTTTTTTTGTGGGACTGTTCATTGGGTTTTCATGAAAATTTCAAATGTTTTCATAGGAGTTCAAACATGCTAAATATGACTTTAAACGTGGGAAAATGCATTTTAACTGGTATATATATATATATTACAATATAATATAATAATTAATTTGACAAAAAAAGCAAACAATTTTTAGCATTGGAAATCGAACAATCAGTTTCCAAAAAATCAATTGTTGAAAAGTAAGGGAAAGAATAGAAGTTGTATATTACATCCAAAATTTCGAGTCGGGAGAATCGTTCCCTTAAAATTTATTGAGGGCTCAGCGCCAAAATCGAGAGAATAATGATACCAACCCACACCATCAAAACAAATGAATTCATTCGTTAATTGAAACAATAAATCTCCAAAAAGTGTCACACATCGACATCTGACCACTCCTTGTTCATCAAGCTGATGGTGGCCGAGGCAGCTAAGTCAATGGGTTAGTTTGTCAAAGGTCTCTGGTTCGATTCCCGTAGTCGACATTTTGATTTTTTTGTTTTGACTGATGAACTTTTTTTTCAAATGAACCTCGAGAGAATGATTCTCTCGCCCATCTCGAGCTGTGTTCTCTGTGTCCACAAATCCTCGTCTCGAGGCCATTACCCACACAGCAAAAAATCCGATGGTAAAATCGCATGCAAAAGCATGCACATCACCTTCGTCAAAATAAACACTTAATATTACACACTATTTTTGCAAACACAAAAAAAGTTGCAACCGACGGGATTCAAACCCAGCACCAACAGTGAGGACTGGCGCCTTAGCCCACTCGGCCATCAGACCGATGAAATGCTGTAAGGATAAACGCATATATCAGCTTGACATTTCGGTCAAGTAGGTTTCCCATACTGATGGGCTACATATTTCATGGTGTAAAATCACATAAAATTGCATAACATAATGCAATATTTATTTTACAACCAGGCCTTTTACACGCAGCTGGATTACTACTTTTTTAGCTGTGCAAGTAACATTTTTTTCCAGGAGTTCTACAAAAGCTCTTCAAGATAGCTACAGCATAGCAGTTTGGACCGCGGTAGGATAAAATTCTCTTCAAAACATCTTCAGAAGTTTGGAAGAGTACTTGAAGAGAGTTTTATCCTACCGCGGTCCAAACTGCTATGCTGTAGCTATCTTGAAGAGCTCTTCACAGAAAAAAAATGATGGTAATATTCATCAGGAAATGGTGACAGATTTTGTGGCTAAAAAAATGATTAATTTTACCCCAGAAAATGATGAATTTTCATCAGTTTTTGATAAATATTCATCAAGTTCACATTTTTACACATTTTTTATGTAATATTACTCAAAAAAAGAGGTAATATTCAACCTACCAAATTTTCAACATTCCAAAATTCAACTTTTTTTTCTGTGTTGTAGAACTCCTGGAAAAAAAATGTTGCTTGGGTATTCTTATTATTGGTGCTTACATACTGAACTTTCATCCAAAAACTCTACCGCAAAGGTAGCTTTGATAAATTCTAAAAAATAATGAGTTAGGTGAGTTAGTGAAGAAAATTCAAATAAAAATATACACCAAATTGTTCAAAAATAGACCACACAGAAAAAAGATGTTAATATTCATCAGGAAATGGTGACAGATGTTGTGTCCAAAAAAAAAAAATTTTTTCTTCAGAAAATGATGAATTTTCATCAGTTTTTGATGAATATTCATCAGGTTCACATTTTTACACATTTTTTGTAATATTACTCAAAAAAATAGGTAATATTCAACCTACCAAATTTTCAACATTCCAAAATTCAACTATTTTTTCTGTGCATCGAATATCCACATGTCCATTTAAATTGTTTTTAAGTGTTATGCGTCTTACCTGTTATTTTTTGAAAAAAAAAAATAATAATAATAATAATTCAAACGCCCTAATCCACGGTCCTAATGACCTTCCACACGCACAGATCTCCGAGCAGTTGCGCAGCGCGTTCCGTGTTCATGCGCAATGCATATCTCTTCATTTTATTCCCCATTGGACTGGGCCTGGCTTACATAAAAAATACTTATAATACTTATCGCCGTCGAGGTTCCACCCTTTTTTTCCTCAAATGAAGCCTTCCTTCCCTGTGATGGTTGTGTGTTTTGGCCCGAGTGCCTCGTTTAGCATATCGAATGCAGCCAATGAGCAATAAATTAATGACAGCGATTTATACTTAATCGAAGCCTCGGCCCAGCAAGGGAGAGCGTTGATCAATTTATTCAGCACTTTAATGAAGCGATGCTTTATGCGCAACGCATACTTTGTTGTGCTTGTGCTACTTGACTGCGTTACTACTTGCGCAAACCGACACGGAGTTGATCCGGGTCAAATTGGCGACTGTCGAAGAACCTCCTTTTTCCACCTGCTCCGAGTTTGAGACGGAAGGTTGGCTCATTTGCATAGGACTTGGATAGGTTCACCAAAAAAGCTCATTTTAAATTCGAAATTAATTATCGTGAAACATGAGCGGTTATTGGCGATCTGAGCTTGAGCGCTTCCTTAATGCAAATCAGGCTAAAAGACGCGCGCTTTTGATAACGAATCGATATTTATCGTTTATAAAAAATATCGCGCAGTATTACTCTTCTCATTGAAAAGTTCCGGCGACAAAATTGGGCGAAAAGTTCACCGCCCGGAGATCGCGAGTTGGCGCGAGCGAATGAACACCGCGAAAAAAGATTCGGGGGTGCATTGGGGTTAAATGATTATTTCGTCATTTGGTTTAATTAGAAAATAATTATTTTTTCGTAAATATCGCTACTTTGATGCGATGTAATTAATTTTTACAGTAAATTATGCATTGTTACATCAAATTTGACCTTTCAAACGCACTAGAATGGCCAAATTTTAAAACAACAATGTTTGCCAATTTGACCGTTTTACCCCCAATTCCCCTAGTAGAACAAAAGAAAAGTTCATCCGCGGTCTGTCAGCAGCGCGCTGTTTTGTTTGCTAGATCATCATTTGGAAATGTCGAACGTTGAAGGAAATCGCTCAAAAAATAGAAATTAACCGATTTTAAATGTTTTGGCTGCAAATGAAAGGTAAGGGTGCCTAATTTTTGATTTCAATCTGTAAAACTAGTTCTGGCGAGGGTTCTGGGCACTGCGGCATTCGATTTTACCGGCGGGTTGCTTCCGGTTGCATTTGGTTTGCGGAGAAGGTTTTTCAATCCACCAGGGGCTTATTCGGGGGCAACAGTTTCGGTAATCCGGAACTTCTGGTAAGTTTAATATTTGCAGTGTTTAGCATGAAAAAAAAACTTAGACTAATCTTTCAAGTGTGCGCTCTTTTGAGCGTTGTTGCGGGGTTTTGGCGTAAAACGGGATTTTCTTTTTTTTTAATTTTATTTACAATTAAACGAAACATTTATATAAGGGGTCATCCACAAAACACTGATAAGGGGTCATCCTCAAATCTGGGTATCCAAGAACTCCCGGATGTCATGCCCTGGATATCTACCTGCTCAACGGGGGTCTATATTGGTGAATTTATCATCGGTGTAGCTTCAGGTAGCTTCACTGAACCACGATGTCAGAGACAAACCCGGCACGGAAACCCAGCAGCATGGTGCAGCAGTGTGCAAAGTGTCAATCATGGTCTTCTGAAGCTTCTTGAAGCGATACCGATGGTTGATATACCCATATAGTTTCGCGTTGATCAGGTAGATCATCAGGTCACTTCCTGGAATTCTTGGATGATCAATAACAATCCAACGTACCCCAGAGTATCTATCGTGGTTCACTAAAGCTACCTGAAGCTACACCGATTGGTTAATTCACCCATATAGACCTCCGTTGATCACGAATGATCTCAGGGGGTACCGGAAAACAAACCCCGTAATGGCGGACAATAGGGTCCTAAAGCCCTAAGTCAATTGTTATGTTCAACGGTAAAAAACAGATTAAAAACCATATCTGATCACTTTGTTCATTTAAAAAAATAGGACACACCCAAAATTCAGAATCGAGATAATCGTTCTCTCAAAATTTATTTATTTCAGTGCCAAAATCGATAGAATAATGGTACCAACTCACACCATCATAACAAATGAGTTCATTCGTTAGTTGAATCAATAAATTTCCAACAAGTGTCATACATCGACTTCTGACTTCTCCTTGGTCACCAAGCTGTGTTGGCCGAGGCAGCTAAGTCATTGGATTGGTTTGTCAAAGGTCTCTGGTTCGATTCCAGTTGTCGACACTTTTGGTTTTTTGTTTGACGGATGAACTTTTTTTGCAAATGAATCTCGAGAGAATAGTTCTATCGCCCATCTCGAGCTGTGTTCTCTGCGTCCGTGAATGGTACCACTATTCTCTCGACTCGAGACCATCATTCTCTCGGACTAGCGCTACCAGTTTTGGGTGCAGGACATCATTTTTTCGATGAATCCACTAAGGTCCGCGTAGAACGAGCTGTGAAGTAGGACCTTTTTTTCAAGAAGGGCCGCGATTTTTTTTTCAAATTTATTCAAAAATCGATTAAATCATTCTCGGTCTTACAAAGTGTCATTTTGCTCAGAAATATAAGCTTTATCGTAGTGAACAAAAATATCACAAATTTAAGCTTCTCTTTAGGACCCAATTGAAACATATCAAACGCAAGGGGCTGGAAACTCCAATATTACTTAAGAATATTGAGTATACTAACGATATTCCAGTATACTTGTTAGTATACTAACCGAAAAGAAATAATCTTTTAGTATATTAAGATACTCTCAGTATATTGGTTAGTATACTGGCGATATGTAAAGAAAATAATAAGTATACTAACATATATTTTGATATACTGGTTAACATAATAATTATAGCTCTAAGAGTTTCCAACCCTTTGATCAAACGAAATATTTGAAACCAAACCTGCACAACAACAAACAAACAGAAAAATGAGGCATTATTTTGTATTCAACAAAGTATTTAATTCCTTTCGTTATTGCAAATTGAATTTTGATTGCATTTTCTGATTTGTATGAAACCTTGTCCATTGATTTATTTATTTTGATTCAAAAAATGATTGTGCACTATTGCTTCATATTCTTCATACAAAATGGCGTCTGTCTCAAAAAGAGCGCACACTTGAAAGATTAGTCTAAGTTTGTTTTTCATGCTAAATACTGCAAATATTAAACTTACCAGAAGTTCCGGATTACCGAAACTGTTGCCCCCGAATAAGCCCCTGGTGGATTGAAAAACCTTCTCCGCAAACCAAATGCAACCGGAAGCAACCCGCCGGTAAAATCGAATGCCGCAGTGCCCAGAACCCTCGCCAGAACTAGTTTTACAGATTGAAATCAAAAATTAGGCACCCTTACCTTTCATTTGCAGCCAAAACATTTAAAATCGGTTAATTTCTATTTTTTGAGCGATTTCCTTCAACGTTCGACATTTCCAAATGATGATCTAGCAAACAAAACAGCGCGCTGCTGACAGACCGCGGATGAACTTTTCTTTTGTTCTACTAGGGGAATTGGGGGTAAAACGGTCAAATTGGCAAACATTGTTGTTTTAAAATTTGGCCATTCTAGTGCGTTTGAAAGGTCAAATTTGATGTAACAATGCATAATTTACTGTAAAAATTAATTACATCGCATCAAAGTAGCGATATTTACGAAAAAATAATTATTTTCTAATTAAACCAAATGACGAAATAATCATTTAACCCCAATGCACCCCTGAATCTTTTTTCGCGGTGTTCATTCGCTCGCGCCAACTCGCGATCTCCGGGCGGTGAACTTTTCGTCCAATTTTGTCGCCGGAACTTTTCAATGAGAAGATTAATACAATTAAGCTTTAGCGTGTAATCGTATTGAATTAATTTAAAAATGATAAAATTAAAAATAATTGAAACTCTTTCAGCCCTTCCTCAACTAAGAACATTGAGTCATTGTCACCGATACGGCTGAAGACCACCAATCCCAACCAATAGTCATGGCTTAATAGCGCGCGAACTTCGCTCCAGAACACACGACGCGATGTATCAAAGTCCTGTGACGTTCTGTTTTGAGCGCATACATTGTGTTCCAAAACAATCACAAAGCTCCTTCCTTCTTGGACTCACAAGAAAAGAATGGAGAGAGGGGAAGGGGGTCTCATGATAAAGCTGGTGTGTAACCAGGATCAGAACTCCGCGCGCTGAATATACGCACTCTGAAGGGCTCTGCAATATCAACAATAACAGGCAAACCAACAACAACAACAAACCGGCAACAGAAACGCAGTGCGGGACAGCCACAGCCGAGACAGACATGATATATTGCTGATTCAATCGCACCTTAAATCTCTTCCTTTCTTGGGTGGAATGGGGGAGCGGGGAAGGCAGTGGCGTACTGAATTACTCCCTTAAAAATTGGAACGAAAAATCAGGAGACAATTTTTTTTTAAAACTTCAAAATTTCAATGCAAGTTTAAGAGAAATCACTTTAAATTGATCAGTTTAATTGATTTAAAATGCATTTCTCTGCGTTTAAAATCAATTTTAGCATGTTTGAGTTGATTTAAACATCTTTCGAACTTAAAAAAAATTCGATGCTTAGTATCACAAAAATAACATTTCAAAAGGGCGTAATATTGAATGTTTGGCCCTTTTGAAATGTTATTCTTGGTTGGAAAAATTTGAAAATATTTTTTTCGAAAAGATCAAAAAATTTCACGAATGTTTCATATTTTATCATTGAAATTTGGACCATTAGTTGCTGAGATATCGACTTTAGAAAATGATGTGTTGTTTGGGTGGGACTTAGAAACAACAATTTTCCTATTTTTAAACCTTTGCATGGCAATATCTCAGCAACTAAGGGTCGTATCAACAAAGTTCAAAAATGCAAAATATAGAGAATTTTCTCAGCTTTTCAAAAATATTTTTTTCAAAGGTGGACAAACATGTGCACTAATTTAAAAAAATTAAAAATTGCGACTATTTTCAAAAAAGTCACCTAAAAATGGATTTAACATGAAAACGGTGCACTTTATCATAATTTCACTGAAGTACTTTTCGATTGCAAATTTGATTTTACATCGAAAAATGAAATTGAAAAATTTTTGCGACCAATTTTTCGATTTTTTGAAAAGATCAGTATTGATTCAAAAATTCATAACTCGCTCAAAGATTTTTTGCACAATCTGGAAATTTCTGAAAAGTTGGCATTTGGTGTTCTCTAAAACATATAAAAAAATAAAATAAATAAAAATAGTTTTTTTTTGCAAATCAAGTTTTAGTGACAAAAAGTTAAATAAAAAATCACCAAATTTTATTAACGTGTATCATTTTTTTCAGTGTAGTCCATATCCATACTTACAACTTTGCTGAAGACACCAAATCGATCAAAAAATTCCTTCAAAAGATACAGATTTTTGAATTTTCAGACATCATTTTTGTATGGCCAGCTGCCAAATTTGTATGTAAAATTATATGGACAAACTAATGATGCAAAATGGCTTCTTTGGGCATACCGAAGGCACCCAAAAAGTTTCAGTTGGATAAAAAAAACACAAAAATAAATCGAATGACCGAAATCTGAGGGAACTGCTCATGTACATGTATTATTTTAGATCTCTTTTAGTTTTTTAATCAGATTTTTTTTTGTGCTTGCTTTTCTGTGTTTCGGTAGTTGCTTTTTGGTTTTCTTAAACATATAAAAAAGTTTTTGAAAATCTCTTTTTGTAAAAAAATGATTGTTCGGCCAGGGGCGACTTTGAATTCCCTACGTTGTCCAGGCGCGTAGAATCTTCCAAATTGATTGAAATAAAACAACTAGTTTATGGTGACCGCCGAGCCAACTGTCTCGGACGGTGGTCAGCGCGCGAAGAGGCAGAATAAAGGTTTATTGTTCTCGATACGGGTACAGAAGTAAACATTCAGGGAACGGACACAAACACCGTCTTGCACGAACAATGGTAATACTTAAAAATCCTACTTTTTTATTCGCCCTATTAACCTGCAACTTGGCTGAAGTCATCGAACTAATTGGAAAATCCCTTCTGGAAACACACAATTTCGAATAATTACTTAGCATTTTTGTATTGACAGCTGCAAAAAATGTATGGAGGAAGCAATTATGCAATATGCCTACTTTGATTTTAGCTGTGTCATCCATGTAAAATGTCATCCAAATAAAAATATAAAAATTAAAATTTCATCAAATCGGCCGGATTCGTAGAGATTTGCTCAACGGGTTTTTTATTTACATAAAAACTTTATCATCCCGGTACGAGAATCGAACTCACGACCTCTGGATTGGAAACCGCCGCTAGTCGAAACCCATCCCCTACCGGTGAGTATTCCCAGTGAGCAGATTTACTCTTTTAAGGGATTTGACTTTGCCGAGCCAGACAGAAATCGAACCCATCACCTTCCGCTTACAGGGCAAAACCCGTAAGCTCACGGCCACGGAAGCTCAGCTCGGCTCTTCAATGTGTTTTGTATAATTAAATCAAAATCAGTAAATTAAAATTTTGATCGGTGCCGTTGAAAAATCGACAAATGATTATTATGAAAAATAACAGATTGATACATAAAAACGTTACTTAATCCACCCTTAGGTGGTTGGTGCCTTCCTCTCATTCAAAGGTAATGCTATCCAAAATAGACACGCTCGTGGGAAGGTCTTTAAATTACCTATCCAAAGATAGGTCGCATGAAATATTTGGAATACGTTTTCATCTAAATATCTGAGAACTAGCCTCCAAAAAGTGTATAAATAACTCTTAAGTGCTTATAACTTTTGATAGGGTTGTCAGATCTTCAATATTTTGGACGCGTTGGAAAGGTCTTTTGATTACCTGTTCAACGACGGGTTGCATGATAGATCCGAACAACGTTTTCATCGTGATATCTGAGATCCGGCTTCCAAAAAGTGCATAAATAACATTTAATTGCTAATAACTTTTGATAGGGTTGTCAGATCTTCAATGTATTGGTCGCGTTGAAAAGGTCTTTTAAATACCTTTCTAAAAATGTATAACATGCTGGGGTTTCTTACAAAAACCACCCTTTTTACAATCTTCCGGACTTTAGTCAAAATCGTTTTTTTAGCATAACTTTTGAAGTACTTTACTAAACTTCATAATTTTCAATAGGGACTTATGGGACCCCAAGACGAATCTAATAAGACCAAAACGGTCCAAATCGGTTAAGCCAGTGCTGAGATAATCGAGTGCATATTTTTTGGTGCACAGACCCACATCCCTACACACACACACAGACATTTGCTCAGAATTCTATTCTGAGTCGATAGGTATACATGAAGGTGGGTCTAGGAGGTCTAATTGAGAAGTTCAGTTTTCGAGTGATTTTATAGCCTTTCCTCAGTAAGGTGAGGAAGGCAAAAACAGAATTTAGTTTCAATATCTATGTTTGGTATGTAATTTGAAACTTTTTAATCTTTTTGTTTTATTATATTCTGGATGTGACTTGATGAAGATCATTTAAGAAATTCTCTACACAGACAAAAATCGTCTAAATTTGGGAGGAGTGAAATTGGAGGGTTTAATATTACCTCTTTTATGGTTTAATATTACCTTAATTAAGACTGAAATTTTCATTAATCCAATGAAATTAGACTGAATTTAGTCTGAAAAAGTATTATTCATTGAATTTACGATATTAAAGATGGAAAATAAAACTCTTTTTTTAACACATAAGATTTACTCATTCCCAAATGCAATATTACCATTATTTTTTTTTAACTGTGTTGGATCAAATGTATACAAAAAATAAAAAAAACTGATAATATTTGACAGATAATTTTGTCCTAATACCGCTGAGTGCTGCAGTTGTGAATTGTTGTTATAATCTATTAATTAACACTTGTAGCCCCAACGGGGTCAACAAAGTTATTGAACCCTAGGAAAAAAGTTAGAAATGACTTTTTCATTGTAACTTACAGTAGACGCACCTGTTTTGGATCAACTTTATTGGAGATGATTCTTGACATCCTTCCTGATCGAATGCAACAAGAATCATCCAAATCGGAGAGTTCAGCAAACGTTTTGAGAACCGTTCAAGAGCATATCGTGCCAGACAAGAATGTGAAAGAGGTTTTTCATAAAATACGTCCAAGGAGATTTTTTTTCTTTATTTAATACTTTATTTGTGAGTAAAATGTCACTTTAGGATACTTTAAATACAAGATGAATCATAAAAATATCAACCATTAAAAAATCATTCAATTTCATTATTATGCTTTTGGAGAACATTTTCGAGTGTTCGTGTGCTAATCAACATCGCTTGCTACTTGCTCTGCTGCTGCTGCTGGTTTCCCGGTGCTTCATTTTCTGTTTTCCTTTTTGATGAAGAATCCTTAGGTCAAGTATCGAACCCAAGATAACTCCAATTGTAAGTCTGGGCGCGCGTCGTTATCTTTCCACGAGCGGTTCCTATGAACATAAGCAATTTCGATTTTTAGAACTATCTGAGCTTGTTTCGTCAACATGTTCTTGCTCGATTTTTAAAACACGAATGCGAACTTCACATAAACAACTTGTTTACGGGAAATCCCTGCAGAAACCAAAGATTAAATCTACTATGTTATCATGTTTAGCAAACTGAAATGAAACATCATAACTGCAAATGTAATTTTGCTTTTCGAGTTCTACAAACATGTTTCATTTTAGTCAGAATAAACTTCAAAATGAACTATTCGTAATCCGTTTCTAGATTTGACATTTGTGTTACACAACCATGTTTTTTGATCAAATTGTGAACAATTAAATTTGATGACACTTGTTCAATAATTAACGTATAAAAACGCTAGTTCCAATTCAATTGCCCGATCGACAAAAACAATAAAAAGCGATGTTTTACTTGCTACTTGGGACTTGCATAAATTTCGCCTAGTCTTATTACGAAGTTCATAGGTATCAAATTGACGGCAAATAGTAGTTTATGCAACAAGTTGCAAAAAGAGGATTTTTTCACACGAGTCGTACATTTATCCAACGAGGTTCACCGAGTTGGATAAATACGAAGAGTGCTGAAAAAATCAAGTTTTGCAACGAGTTCCATACAACATTTTTTGCAATTCCAAAAACCAAACATTTTATGTCAAATTTTCATGTATTTTGTCAATAAATCGTTTAAATCAAAAAAATCTTGAAAAGTGTTACTTTTCGAAACAAGTGCTGAAAAGTTCAACTTTTCAGCACCCATTTGAGTGCTGAAAAGTAGAACTTTTCAGCATTTATTTTGAAAAGTGTTGCTATTCGATTCTGTTATTTTTGGTTCAGAAAAGTAGGCTATTTCGTCGTTCAAGAATGACAGGAAAAGTAAATAGTTTCACGACGGAATTGCAAAAAATATATTTTGGTGTTGTCTTGAATTTGGAGATCTTTGATTAATCCTTCTTGAAGGAATTCTTCACAATTTCCACAAAAGAATAGTTTTCGTCTGGCTTGATTCACCACGTTGAGAGTTAAACGTGATTTGCCCTAACTGTTAAATCCCTCTGTTTTGTTCTAATTTGATATTTGGCGACTATATTATAATAATGAGTTAATAAAGTACTTAAAATTAATAAGTATCAATAGCAGTTCCTTGACAAAACTGTTGTTTTCACATAATTTTATAACTAGAAAAACAAACAAACAACAGATGTATCTCTGAAACCACCCGACCCCCCCCCCCCCCTTTCAACCTCCACCTCTGCCCAATTCAAGGAAGCCAACTCCAGCTTCCCAAGCACTGCAAAATCGCTTCTTGTTGTTACTCCGGTGGTGGTGGTGCGCCTCTCTTTGGGTTTAATGAAGCCGCTTGTAACGAGATAATGTGTTCTGCTGTGGGACTGCTGGGTTCGTTTTCCCAGCGATACTACACGACATCAACTCCAAAGTCGTCGAGACGCACATATGGACAGAACTCGGGAACGGGGAAGCGAGCTGGAAAAAAAAGGCAAACTCAAACTCCAGAAGGCGTAGGCGTGGTGCATTTAATGAACCCTCGTCGGAACGGCCAGGTTGAGGGCGGGGATGGGAGGTCGGTTCTTGGCCGACGCATGTGACTTTTTAATGAAGATGCTGAAGTTTGTGCCGAGCGCCTAGATCTTGATGCGTTGTACTGATTGTCACTCTCCGACGGCTTGGGCCCCCAAACGGGCTATTCTGGCTTAATTGACACCCAACTTGGGAGTGGTGCGATGGGTTCTCCTACTGGCTGGATGGCCGGGGCTGTTACAATGAGGGGTTGTTCCGTTTCTCTCGGGGGTAGGTGAGCCCACTTGGGCTCTGCTAATTGACAAATTGGCAGTCTGCCACAGCTGACAAGGCAATCAGGAAAGTTTCCTGAATGCGTTTGGCCAACGCAGGACGACTCATCCCTTGACCGTTCAATTTAAATCTGTTTTTGTTCGTATTTTATCTAGATAATAGTTTTTTTTTCAAATTATGTTTTTTATTAGTCCAGTTTGGTGATTTATGGATGATCCCCAGGACCTGTCACACTTATTTCTGGTACACATGTCACCAAAATCTCAATATTTCTTGACACCAGGCAACTAACAGCAGCCAAAACTTTATCCGCGGTGGGCTCTCCCCCAACAAACAGCATCCTTAGCAGCAGCAATACTAATTACCAAGTTGAGGTCCGTCGGTTTGCCTTAATTCAACTTTCATCGCGTGTTAATCACCTCCCGCTGCTGTAACCAACAACTTCTTCCTCACGAGATGTCCTTTTCGATGCAGGAGCTCAAGGAGCAACTTTTGGCCGATGTCTGATGGCCTGCCAAATCTGGTTGGAGTCCTGTCCGGGGGATGAAACTTTTCGCCAACCAATCATCGGAGAGTCGGTGGTACTTTTGCGTATGGTTTAGTTTTAGTTCCAGAGAGAAAAAAGAGAGCATCCTTCTTGCACATGTGAGTGATATGATTGTTGGTTGTTTGGAGAAAGTTTTAGAAACTGTGGAAAGATTAGGGTGATTCAGATTTAATTTAAAATATTTCATCAAAAAGTAAAAATGCAAAAGAGCAAAAAAGCAAAAAAGCAAAAAAGCAAAAAAGCAAAAAAGCAAAAAAGCAAAAAAGCAAAAAAGCAAAAAAGCAAAAAAGCAAAAAAGCAAAAAAGCAAAAAAGCAAAAAAGCAAAAAAGCAAAAAAAAACAAAAAAAAAAAAAGCAAAAAAAAAAAAAAAAAAGCAAAAAAGCAAAAAGCAAAAAAAGCAAAAGCAAAAAGCAAAAAAAAAAAAAAAAAGCAAAAAAAAGCAAAAAAAAAAAAAAAAAAAAGCAAAAGCAAAAAGCAAAAAAAGCAAAAAAGCAAAAAAAAAAAGAAAAAAGCAAAAAAAAGCAAAAAAAGCAAAAAAAAAAAGCAAAAGCAAAAACAAAAAAGCAAAAAGCAAAAAACAAAAAAGCAAAAAAAACAAAAAAGCAAAAACAAAAAACAAAAAAGCAAAAAAGCAAAAACAAAAAAACAAAAAAACAAAAAAGCAAAAAAAAAACAAAAACAAAAAAACAAAAAAGCAAAAAAGCAAAAAAGCAAAAAAGCAAAAAAGCAAAAAAGCAAAAAAGCAAAAAAGCAAAAAAGCAAAAAAGCAAAAAAGCAAAAAACAAAAAAGCAAAAAACAAAAAAGCAAAAAACAAAAAAGCAAAAAAGCAAAAAAGCAAAAAAGCAAAAAAGCAAAAAAGCAAAAAAGCAAAAAACTGAACCACCCTAACCAAACTTCCCAAAAGCTCTCAAAATGTCAGTCTCGCAATCAGCAGCGAAATGCTTCGCCGGTTGCGAGCACACTTTTTTTCCCCTCAAAAGCTTCCAAGAGCAAAACATCTGTGCTGCTGGCACATGCAGCGGGAAAACTTTCTAATGAATAAGAGCAACCGAGAACGAAACGTGAAAGGCGCCCTCAGCATGTATGATGAGTTTGGCGCAAAGTTTTGTGTACCAACGGGGACGAATCTGGCCCGGACACGGTTTTTGGCGTGCCTCACCTTCACTCACATACGTTTTACGTGCGCCCACTTCCGGAAGGGAAAAGAAGGCACCATGAACCACGAACCGGAGCGGAGCAGCTTTTCCCGAAAACCCAAGTGGAAATTAATTATGGAACGAAAGCATCTTTGTTTCACTGCGAATGCCGATGAATATCTTTCGCCCCCTCTATCGTTACGCTCGAGAAGTAAGCTGCCGGAAGTGGGGTTGGTACGCTTCTTGCCGGAAGTTGGAATGTGATGAAAAATTAAAAACCTCCTGGCGGAGCTGCTTCGGTAAGACTTTGGGAATTGGGAGTGCACTATGGAAATGTGGCAAAGTGATTTTTGATGAGGAGATTTATTGTTGGTTCGGAATTGTAAGCAGAAGTAGTAGAAAATCTGCAAGTTTTGCTCTGAATTTGAAATTAAAATACATTTTCTTCTCATTTTCGACTTAATCTCAATCTCAATCTCAATCTCATTCTGAATTATTTTTCAATTGTTTGTCATATTGTTTTTTATTTTTATCTTCTTAACTTTTTTTTAATTATATCTTTCTTTTTTGTTTCTTTTTTCACTTCTTATTTAACTTCTTTTTTCACTTCTTCACATATTTTTCAGCCTATTTGTGTTTTGTTTCGTTTTATTAATTTTATTTTTCTTTTTTCATTCTTTGTTATTTTGTTTATTCTATCTTAGTTTTTTCACTTTTATTTACACTTTAATTTTTTATAATTTTTTATTATTTGTTTCTTTTTATATATAATTTATTTTTTTTTCATTCAGTTATCATTTATTTCATTGCATTGCAATCTATTTTATTCTTTCTGTAACCTTTTTCTTTCTTAAAAAAAATATACTTTTTTCATTCTTTTTCCATTCTTTTATAATTTTTTGAAATCCATTTTTAATTATATTTTCATTCTTTTTCCTTATTTTTTTTTAATTCTTTTTTACCTTTTCAATTTTTTAATTGCTGTTTGCATCATTTTTTATTCCTTTTTCATTCGTTTTCAATTTTTTTCAGTCTCTTTTTATTCTTTTTTCGCCATCTATCCGTTTTTCATTTTTTTTTAAATTTTTTTGCATCTTCTCTATTTTTTTCTTATTTTTAATTCTTTTTTCATTCTTTTTTGGTTCTTTTTTCATTGTTTTGTTTTTATTTTGTCTTTCTTTTTAAATTATTTTTTTATTATTTTTCATTATTTTATCATCGTTTATTCTTTTTTTGTTACCTTTGATTTTCCTTTTCAATCCTTTTTAATTTTGTTTTTTTTTTCATTCTTATTAAATTCCTTTTTATTCTGTTTTCATTGTTTTTTTATTCTTTTTCTATTATTTCCCCATTCTTTTCCACCTTTTTATTCTTTTCAATCGTGAGCTCTTGATTATACTTTTTTTTTGCAAATATACTTTTTTCTTTTTATTATTTTGAATGTTTTCCATTTTTTTTCTTATTTTTTTAAATCAATTTGAATTCTTTGTCATGGTTTTTTTTTCAATTCTTTTTTATTAATTGTTTTTTTTTTATCTTTTTGAGTTTTCTTTTTCATTTGTTTTTTCAATCGTGATTTTATTTCTTTTTTCATTCTCGTTTTCATACTTTTTTTTATTGTTTTGCATTCATTTCTAATTTGTATCTATTCAGTTATGTCTTTTTTTCAGTCATATTGTCATTCTTTTTTGCATTTATTCTTGACTCCTTCTTCAGTTTTTTAAATTATTTTGTTTTTCATATTTTTAATTTTTATTAATTTTTTTTTCAACATTTTTTTTTAATTTTTGTAGTTTTATTTATTTTTTCCATTTTTTTTCTTTTTAACATATTTATCTTTTTTTAATCATTCTTTATATCATTCTTTTAAATGTTATTTCGTTTGCGTTTTCTTATACTTTGTTCATTCTTTTTTTTTATAACTTAATCAGTAACTTTTCATTTTTTTTAATTTGTTTGTTGTTTTTGATCAATTTTCATTCTTATTTTTTATTCTTTTTTCATTATTATTTTCATTCGTTTTTAATTTTTTCATTCCATTTATTTTTTTATTTTTTTTTTCCTTTTTTTTAACTTATTTTTAATTTTTTTTCCATTCTTTTTTCATACTTTTTTTTATTCTTTTTTGTTCTTTTTTATTCTTGTTTTGTTCTTTTTTCATTCTATTTCATCCTTAAAAAAAATCTTTTTCCATTCTTTTTTTATTTTTATCTTTTTAAATTCTTTTTTCATTATTTTTTATTATTTTTACATTCCTTTTCATTCTTTTTTATTATTTTTTTCATTCTTTTTAACTTATTTTTTATTTTTTTTCCATTCTTTTTTCATACTTTTTTTATTCTTTTTTTGTTCTTTTTTTGTTCTTTTTTATTCTTGTTTTGTTCTTTTTTTATTCTTTTTTCATTCTTTTTTCATTCTTTTGTCATTCTTTTTTCATTTTTTTGTCATTCTTTTTTCATTCTTTTGTCGTTCTTTTGTCATTCTTTTTTTTTCTTTTTTCATCCCTTTTGCATTTTTTTATCATTTTGTTTCATTCCTTTTAATATTTCTTTATCTTTTAATTGATTTTCGTCATTATATTTTTCTTATCATTAGTATTTTTTTTTATATTTTTTCAATCTTTTTTTTTTAATCTTATTTTAAAATTTTAAATCATTCAAATCATTCTTTTGTATCATTTTTTTCATTGATGTTTTTCATTCCTCTTTTAATTTATTTTAATTTCGTTGACATTTCTTTTTTCATTCGTTTTGTTATTCTTTTGTTCTTTCTTATTCTTATTTTTTCGTTTTTTCTTGCTTATTCTATTTTCATTCTCTTTTTAATAATTAAATGAGTAGGGTAGGGTAGTCATCAATGAGACACTTTTGGTTTTCAACTTTCAACGATTTTTCTATTTTTTTCATCAGCATGTCTTAATGAGCTTTTAGTTGCATTATCTTTCTTTTAATGTGTTCTATCATTGACCAAAATATGAGATCGATCCGACCTCTACAGCCAGAGTTATTCAACTGTCTCATTGTAGACGCACTTGGCAGGAACAATGAGACAGCTGGGGAACAATGAGACACTCTACGAAAATCAACATTTTTCTAGCAAAACATCATGTTTTTTTCCATTGCAGGTGACTTGCCTTGAACATTTTAGAGCAATTTTGCCAACATGAAATTTTTAAAAACAAAAGTTACACTAAAAAGTATTTAAATTTTGTAAAATCCATATATTAATACCAAATAACTTAGTATTTTTGGTTAAATGAAGTTTAAACTCTATAAATATGCCAAAAATCACTTTTAATTCATGTTTTGAAAGATTTCCATCGATTTTGAAAAGTTTATTGAAGAAAAATCAAAGTGTCTCATTGTTACCCATGGGCTGAAATGAGTGGGGAACAATGAGACAGTCCTGGATTCTGGGTGTATTCTAAATTTTGGCCAAATCTAATGAAAGGACATTGTAGCCCAACTAAATCCCTATGGAACGTCGAAAGACATTTGAAGAAATATTAGTTTTGGTGTAGATGGCAGCCTACGAGCGAAAAAGTATTTTTTGTCCATAATTTACTTTTACACCCCAGAATCAAACATTTATGAATAATTTTTCAAGGGAGCGTCCATAATTAAAGCCACTTATATGGCAGACGTGTATCCAGTAGACACACCTTTCCCCCAAATATGAGCCTGATTGGTTGAAACTACGACTTGTGAGAGCCATTTTATCATTGTTCCCCGTGTCTCATTGATGACTACTCTACCCTAATAAGTAATGAGTAATGAGTAATGAGCAATGAGTAATGAGTAATGAGTAATGAGTAATGAGTAATGAGTAATGAGTAATGAGTAATGAGTAATGAGTAATGAGTAATGAGTAATGAGTAATGAGTAATGAGTAATGAGTTATGAGTAATGAGTAATGAGTAATGAGTAATGAGTAATGAGTAATGAGTAATGAGTAATGAGTAATGAGTAATGAGTAATGAGTAATGAGTAATGAGTAATGAGTAATGAGTAATGAGTAATGAGTAATAAGTAGTGAAAAAGAATAAATGAGTTAAGAGGGATGATTGATGAGTTATGACCAAAGACTATTTTATTACAAAAAGTTGTTCGTGAGAAATGACAAGTGAGACGTGACCATCTAAAATTCGATTGATCTGAAACAATACCACTTTTCAGGTCAACAAACAATCAACAACTGTTCTGACATCGCCAATCTTTGATCTAGAAGCAATCGTTGACGTTTTCCACTTGCTCCGAAGCGATTAATATCTAATACCGTTGCTCTTCTATCGTTTCATCGGCCAACGCGCCGGCAGGATGCGTCTCTTTATGGGAAAGCCAGCAAACCACAAACGGGCCAGCTCGTCGTTCGAAGGATGTCATCAGGAAGAGCTTAGAGCTTACTCGCCATGGAATTCTTTAGCAGCCCGTGCCCCAAGATTCACCGGAAAAGACGATTTTCCACCGAGGCAGCCTCCGCTTCCGCCATGGCGGTCGAGGTCGAGGAGCAGCAGTAAATCTTTGGCATGTCACCGGTGTGGTGAGCGTTACACATCGGCACCACATACTCATACTGGTGAGTGCACGCTGGTATCTCTACGCTGGAAGACATCAAATGCAGATTTTCTCCCCACCCCCAAGTCAGCATCGGAGCGGCCTGTTTCAACGTCAACCCGGTAGAGCTCAGCTATGAAATACTGCCTGGTCTGTCTCTTATCGCATGATTGAGGAATTCTTTGGGATTTCGGAAACTGATGAATAAATGAAATGTTTTTGCTTTTATTTACTACTTTTTATTTGAATGTCCAAAATTTAGGACCTTCAGGACCTTATATTGGTGACCTTTCACCCTAATGTTCAATTCTGGGAATCGTCAATTTATTGTCAAAAAAGTTGACCTACTAACGTTCAAAACCCGGCCTCTTTAACCTAATAACCTGCATTTGGACCTAATGACCTACACTGATGAAATATCATTTTTTAATTTTTATAGTCCATATTTTTTTTCTTTTTTTTTAATTTTAGAAAAAATAATTAAAAGGGAATTGTTTTTTCGAGAACTCCTCCCATCAGCCAGCACCGAAGCTTTTCCGGTGACCTCTTGCCCGGAACAGCCCGGAAGCAGCACGTGTGACATGGCCTCTTTCCCCTGTCCCACCGTTCTTTTTTTCTGCTGCCTTCAAGTGCCACTCCGGAGGATGGTTTTTGCGTCTGTGAGTTCTAGCCAACCCAGGTTTGATGTCGCACATTTGGTTTTGGGGTTTTAGGGCGGCCAAGCCCAAGGAGCAATCAGCCGTGCAGCCGTGTAGGACACAGAGATCCGGACGAGTGCGCGCACTTGGCTTGGTGATGGTCTCGGGGCCCTAATCCTGGTTCGTGTCCTGTCGGATGTCCGCACATGTGATGGCATGGTTGGTGGTGGTGGCGGCAACGGAAGCCTAATCCATTCCGACTGGTGCTGCTGTTCGACGAGCATTCATGCATATCATCGGGAAAAGGGGGGTTGAACAGTGTGGAGTAAGAGTTCATTGGGGCACTGGAAGATCTGTTGTTGGAAAGTTGTTTGAAAGATTTGTGGAAAAATAAATCAAATAAGATTTCGATACTTTTTTTATTTTTTTCAAATCATGCGAAAAACACAAAGGGACATTTTTATTTAAACATCTTTGGAAAGCAATAATTTCGGAATCATTCAAACTGTCAAAGTAGCACGAGCCATTTTGCAAAAAAAAAATCAAAGGTCAAACTGAACATTTTGATAATGATTCAATCGGCACTAAAAAACCATTTTTCGTCGAAAATTTATCGAAAATTTATATGCACAATACTTTTTAAAAACATATCGAAACTAAAATTTTGCCTTAAATTTTGTTTTTGGGAATCATACATTTTATTCATTTAATCCTATTCAACTTTGCACTTGTCACATAATCTGTAAAAAAAATTTCTCGTCATTTTTAGATATTATTGCAAATCCATCCTATTGCCAGATTCCACGCAAAATCGACCAGCTAAATTTAGCTCTACCTCAAATTTGTACGAAACTGTTAGGGTTTTTTTTTGTCACTCAAAACAACGTTTCTTATTAATTGGTTTCATTTTAAATTTGTAACTGTTGCCATTTCTGAAATTAAATTAAAAAAAACACTCAATGAGATAAAAATTAAATAATAAAGAGTCTTTTTTACTGTAAATACAAAGAGACGAGTTGTTCCTTTTAATTCCGCTATATATTTTTAATATCTTGACAGATAAATATTTCGTCTACTACTTGCAGACTTCATCAGTGTTCTGTAGTCGAGAACAGAACACTGATGAAGTCTGCAAGTAGTAGACGAAATATTTATCTGTCAAGATATTAAAAATATATAGCGGAATTAAAAGGAACAACTCGTCTCTTTGTATTCACAGTAATGCATTCTGCTAAAACGCTCAACCAAACCACAAGTCTTTTTTACATTTATCATTCGATTAAAATTACTTTTAAACGGCAACAAAGTAAACTCGAGTAGGGACAAAAAAAACAAACTCCAAGTTAAATTTTTGAAATTTCGAAACAAAATGTATCACAAAGCGCTACACATATCGTTACAATTATACAGAATTTGAAGATCTAATTTAAAAATTAAAAATTAATAATAGATTAATTAGTTTAATTGGATTTAAAGTGCATAACTAAGCGTTATTCAGGGTGACCACTCAAGTACAATTTTTGAATCCTCAATTTTTTTCCGACTTTTTCAGAAACTACAATAATAGGTATTTATAATAGGTATCTAAAGAATGATTTCAAACAAAAATCTCTTCATAAAAAAATACAATATTGGCCATTAACAAAAATTTAAATGAACTTAGAATATTTAACTATTCATATTTTTTTTAAACAAAATTAAAAAACAATTATAATTTTAATATGTATTTTTCAAATTAAAAAATGTTAAAGATAGCTGAAATTTATTTTAAATTTAATTTTATTTCAGATCAAATCGAAATAACTATTGCAGTAGTTATTCTTTCAAAGAATTTAGAAAAATATCTGGGAATTTGTTTAAAAAAATGTTTTTACCAACTTCCCTTTTTAATTTGGTTTAGAAAACAGTCTTTTACTGTTTAATTTATTTTGTCTATAAAAAATTCAGTTTAAATACGATTCCAAGTTTTACTACATTTTTTTTGGGAAATGTTTGACAAGATCTGTTCTTGAAATATATTTGCAATTAACTTAAATCAAAATTTCTCAGATTTTTTTTTGCAATTTCAATGTATTTTTCATTTATTCAAAACGTTTTTCAATTAAGAACGAACAGTAATTTGATTTTATTCGATATTTAAGATAACCTATTAACTAACAAGAAAGCTTAAAACCAATTCTTAAAAAAATATTTGAGATCACTCTATGAATTTAGTTCAACAATTGAGAACAGTTACCATAAAAAAATAATTGTCAAACTCAAGTTGAAAACTTTTTTCAAATATTCAATAGGGTGACAAGAAAAATTGAAAATTTCGGAAAATCGCAAGAGAAACCCCTTGGATCGATTCTTTAGCGAAAAACATGTAACTGTGCCAATTTTGAGCCAAACTTGTTAAGGCTAAGGGGTCGCTTTTAATCGTTGAAGTTTATGTGGGGAAAATCGCAAAAATGTATGGGGAAAAACATCGCTTCAGGATTTTTGCAGCAGGTAGCGCAGGTCTCGCCCAAAATTGTCCAAGTGTGAGATTCTTGTAGGAAATATAATTTCCTACAACTTTGTCGAAGGGTGCAAAACGATCCGAGTGGGTCCTGATGAGTTATTAGCAATGCGATGAAAAGAAATCGGCTTATATACTTGAAAGTATACAAGGGGTATATAGGAAGTATATAAGAAAATATTTTTTTCTAGAAAAATCACCAAAAATCAGGATCAACTCGGATTGTTTTGCACCCTTGGACAAAGTTGTAGGGAATTAAATTTCCTACAAGAATCTTACACTCGGACAATTTTTGGAGAGACCTGCGCCACCTAGCAGAAAATTACTGAAACGATGTTTTTCCCCATACATTTTCGTGATTTTCCCCATATAACATCAACGATGAAAAGCGACCCCTTAGCCTTAACCGATTTGGCTCAAAATTGGCACAGATATGTACTTATTTTTACTTAAGGAATCGAGTCAGAGGGTATCTCTGATGTTGAATTTTGTTATTGTCACCCTAACATTCAATCAATGTGACAAAATAAAACAGAATCATCACGTTACGCTGGCCATTATCGTTAAAATTACCCTATATTGAGCAATTCCAGCCCAAAACAGGAATTTTTTAGGTACTTTTTTCTCGACCTTCTCCGATTTCAATGAAACTTTGTAGACATGTTATCCTACGCTTATATAAGCCATTTTTGTGTATATAGATATGTATATGTCAGTTACACTCGATAGTGACATTTGAGAAGGGCGTAAGTGTTTTTAATATTTTTGTATTTCGTAATTTAAATAGTGCTGTATCTCAAAGCCGTTGCATCGTATCAAAAAGTGGTCAAAGACAAACTTGTAGAAAATTTTACGGGCTTTCCGAAAAAATTACACTGGAACAAAAAAACACTCCACTTTTATGAGATTTTTTTGATTTTTATGTTTAAAGACAAATTTGAGAGTGAGCCCACGATTTTTTTTTCGCTCAATTTTTTTGTGAAATTTATGTAAAAATATTATGTTTTCAGTTATGAGCAATGTAATTAGCTTATATCTGTAAGCCGATACATCCAATTGAAATGTCGTCAAAGCCAAACTTATGGGAAATTGGACGAGCTTTCCGGTAAAAATATTTTCGAGACTGAAAAATCAAGTCTGTCATATAGAAATTGCCAAAAACCATCAAAAAACCTATTTTTTCAACATTTTTATTTTTAAAACCGCTGTAACTTCACAAGGATTGGACTTAGGACAATGGTCAATGTGGAGACTTTTATGTAAAATTGTCTAGAGAATCAACTCTCGTGTTCGGATTTTGAAAATTTTGATGTATAAAGCACTTTTGAAAAAAAAAAAAACAGTTTCAGTAAATGATTTTTGATATTTTTAATAGGTGAGTTGCTTCATCGTGCATTTTTCGTGAGTCTTTTTGTAACATCTTAGGCTATTTTCACAAAAATTTTGAACGAAAAAAATCGTGGGCTCACCTTCAAATTTGACTTATAAACTTAAAAATCAAAAAATCTCATAAAAGTAGAGTATTTTTTTGTTTCAGTGTATTTTTTTCGGAAAACCCGTCAAATTTCCTACAAGTTTGTCTTTGACCACTTTTTGATACGATGCAACGGCTTCGAGATACAGCACTATTTAAATTACGAAATACAAAAATATTAAAAACCCTTACGCCCTTCTCAAATGTCATTTTCCAGTGTATCTGGCTCCATATACACAAAAATGGTTTAAATATGCCTACACCCAAACGAAAAATATATCTCAAAATCTGCAACAGTGGATTTGCTGCAGAAAATGTCACATTTTATAACATTTTTTGCAGCAAGCCCGTAGATCATTTTTGCCCGCGTGTAAATATTTCAGCGATCTGCAGTTCCCACCAACACATATAAAGCTGGCCCGTCCCCGAGCAACAATCCAAAGAGAAGAATATGTTGGTGCTTTTTCACTAACATTTCAACGAGCGTCCATGGCGCGGTGGTAGCTTGTCAGATCAATAACCAAAATGTTGATGGTTCAATCCTCGTTCTGTTAAGGGTTTTTTTTTGTAAAATACAACCAAAAAGCTGTCGGTAATGTCGATAATTGTCGGTAACGGGCAAAAATGTCATACCCCTATATCGCAAAAAATGCATGAGGACAGTTTTCATGCAGATTCTGATATACTTCCATGCCGCTATGCATCAAAATCATGCGACCGCCGTTTGGGTGTAGGATAACATGTCTACAAAGTTTCATTGGAATCGGAGAGGGTCGGGTACAACCGAATCCCTATTTGACATGGAATTGCTCTATTTTATTATTTGTTTTTCATTAACTTTGTGTTTGTGCTAAGTTAGATGTTGACTCTTGTTGGATAAACTTAAATTAATAATAATCTTTTGATTTATTAACAAAAAAAAAAGGTATGAAAACTTGTGTCAAGTGCATCCAACATTTATTAGGATTTTAAATTCTTTCTCAAATATAAAGAAATAGTGAAGGGATCATAAATTTAAGTTTGAAAATTGTACAAAATACTACCAAATTATTCAAGAATCAGAAAATAATTTTCTGCAAATATGCTTGGGATTCCCGACTTTTTGACAAAAAATCACAAATTCCCAAGCTAATTTCGGTGGATTTTGGCGAATTCCCGACATTTCCGATTTCCCGACTTGAGTGGCCACCCTGCGGTGTTATGCGACGTTTTTTTAACTGTATTCAATCTATTTTATATTTTTCAAATGCAAATTTAAATTTAAGTCAATATTTTTGTCTCTTAATTTAAGGGGAAATTTTAAAAAAAGGTGGGCTTAACAATTTATAGTTAAATTTGCATTGGCTATAAATACTATAAAAATTTTAATTCCCAAAATAAGTGTTTCTTGACTTCCGAAATTTTTTAGGGGACTAAAAATGACAACTCTTGCGTTCGCACCAGAAATACAAAATATTGTAAAAAGTGTGATTTGCGGAAAGAATCAAACCTACTGTCAAATAAAATGTCGAAGTTTATGTTTAAATGTTAAATATCTTTTTAAATATATTTTTTAAATAAGGTGCATTGTGTTAAATTTATAGGCATTGTCAAGTATTTTAACAAAAACATGTCCAGCTTTTTTGAAATATGAAACTAGGGAAGAGAAGGGAAAAGTATCTCTGCAAAAATTATTTTTGATAGAGTGTGAAAATTACCTACAATTTTCCTTTTAAAATTGTGTTAAACAGACACAACTGCACAGTAAAAAGTTTAATTTTGGAGGGTTAAAAACTTGGTTGATTGATTATGATTTCTTTTTTGAGTAATTTTACCTAAACAATGTGTAAAAATGTGATCCTGATGAAAATTAACGAGAAATTGATGAACATTCACCAGTTTCTGATGTACTATTACACATTTGTTTGACACAAATTTTCTTTTAAACTGAATATTTTCATCATTTTTTTCTGTGTGATTGCTTAGATGCAGCCTATTAAAAATATTTTTTCTCAGTTTCACCCAGGGGGTAGCGAAGAAGCCGTCATCTTGGAAGTTCAGATAACAAACACTGAGAATCAGTATAATACATATTGCTATGGTAACACGAAGTGTGTTATTCTAATTGAACTCAAAAGTCCCGTGGAAATGGGTACCATATTTTTATTACTCTTTTTGCTAAAATGTTTTAAGCTTCCAAAAACGACCATTTCTGCGCGGACTTTGATTACTTTTGCGGCAAGAATAAAAACGTTAAATCAAGAACTCATACTACACAAATAAAAAAGACCTTTCCGTCACTTCACGACAAATGAACACCAGTCAAGAGAGTCCATTGGCGTCCTCATTGTCAAACTCTTGCGAATCGATTGCCACGATGGAGATATTTCCAGCTCTTCCCAATCTCAATCACACATGAGACACGCACACAACCCGTGCGTACGTTGGTCCACCCACGAAAGTCGCTATGATTTATGTTTCATGTTCGTTTTCGAATGTGGCTCTTTACGAGGAGAGATTCCGGGTGGTTCGTTGTCGTATCGAAACCCCCCGAAACATGTAGCGCCTGTCTTGCGGTCATTGCACAACACACACCGACATCCTCCCGGGAAGATTCGGGAAGGCCCGGAACAGATTAATCCCGGGGCACGATTGTCCCGCTTTTGGAAGCGAGAATTGACCCACTTTGATGTGTCGTTTTGGTTCACTTGCTCCTGTGACTGTGACTGGAGTTCGAAGCCCAAGGATACGGCTCATGGCTTGCTATTAGCTTGATTAAAAACGGGTTGCTTGGTGGGGCATCCACCGATGATTATGGGTTCTCGCTTAATGTCTCCGAATTTTCTGGGGAAACTTTGTCAGGGTGATTATTTTTCGGGAACATCCATCGAAACGTGTTTCTGCTTGGGTGACTTTACGACTAGTTTTTTCCTACTTTTACCAACTATCTTCAAGGCATGTGTTTGAAAAGTTGTAGAAGATGCACCATACTACGTTCAAGATTTTTTTTCTTTGTACTTTGAAGAAAAACAAAGATGAAATTCTCTTTGAAATCGCAAAAAGCAAAACAAGAAAAAAGCAACAAAGCAAAAAAGCAAAAAAGCAAAAAAGCAAAAAAGCAAAACAGCAAAAAAGCAAAAAAGCAAAAAAGCAAAAAAGCAAAAAAGCAAAAAAGCAAAAAAGCAAAAAAGCAAAAAAGCAAAAAAGCAAAAAGCAAAAAAGCAAAAAGCAAAAAAACAAAAAAGCAAAAAAGCAAAAAAGCAAAAAAGCAAAAAAGCAAAAAAGCAAAAAAGCAAAAAAGCAAAAAAGCAAAAAAGCAAAAAAGCAAAAAAGCAAAAAAGCAAAAAAGCAAAAAAGCAAAAAGCAAAAGTTTTTAGTTTTTAGTTTTTAGTTTTTAGTTTTTAGTTTTTAGTTTTTAGTTTTTAGTTTTTAGTTTTTAGTTTTTAGTTTTTAGTTTTTAGTTTTTAGTTTTTAGTTTTTAGTTTTTAGTTTTTAGTTTTTAGTTTTAGTTTTTAGTTTTTAGTTTTTAGTTTTTAGTTTTTAGTTTTTAGTTTTTAGTTTTAGTTTTTAGTTTTTAGTTTTTAGTTTTTAGTTTTAGTTTTTAGTTTTTAGTTTTTAGTTTTTAGTTTTTAGTTTTTAGTTTTTAGTTTTTAGTTTTTAGTTTTTAGTTTTTAGTTTTTAGTTTTTAGTTTTTAGTTTTTAGTTTTTAGTTTTTAGTTTTTAGTTTTTAGTTTTTAGTTTTTAGTTTTTAGTTTTTAGTTTTTAGTTTTTAGTTTTTAGTTTTCAATTCAATCAGATTTCAGAAAAAATATCCTCGTGAAGAATCACGTGGATAATTCCGGTTGAAAGAAACGAGAGGGGTAGGTCAATTCGATTTATGCTGAAAGTTTTCCCTGGCTCTAAATTCTTATTCCCAATATTGTCATCTAGAGAGGGAGAGACTGGGGACAGCTGCTTCCCCACTACCTCCATCTTCCACTTATCAAGAGTAGAAGAAGGAACAAAGCTAAAAGCACTTCCTAATTGGAGCCCGCATTTAAGGAACTTGCACTTGGAGTTGCATCATAACATACAATATCTGGGAAAAGGTGGGATGTTCTGGAGCATGTTCAACGATCGACAAAATGGGGACCGACGACGACTAGTTTTTGCCAAGTGCTGTTGATCTGGGTCAATGGGTTTTGGTCAGCAGAAATTAATTTCTTTTCTAATTGTTTGTCAAAGTTCGTTCGAGTGGCCATTTGGGAAAAAGTTTGCCCCAGAGCAGAAAACCACGTCCACTTAATCATCCGGAAATTGTTTTTGATTGTTTGGTCCAATAAATTGCAGCAAAATCCAGAAAATAATCACTCTCGAACTCAAGTGAGTAAAATTAACTCAATCCAGAATGAAAAACCAATTTGTGCCTTTTTCCCGTTAAAAACCCGGTGAGTCTAATTTTTAATTTCCCAGCAAATCACGCCCGGAACAATTGCGGGTGCGCGCTCAATTCGATTGATTGCTGGCGGGCTGGGTGGAACCAAACTGACTGACTGGCTACTTGAGGGGAGTTGAGCTTTCGGTGAGTTAATTCGGTGCGACTTTCGTTCCCGCGCAAAGTTCGGCGGCGGTGGTGGCTCCTAAAGACCAGAACAAGCAACAAAGCAGTCAGTTTGATCGTATGGAGGCGGAGATTAGGCAGGCTGGTGCCTTGGCTTGACAGGAGCAATGCGAACTTCTTTGGACAATTTATATCTTTGCAGTAGTTTATTCAATTTGTTATGAAACTTGTTTATTTCTAGCGAGATTTTGCCAAATATTGATAAGTACAATTTTGTAGCAAAATTTTCAAAAAGGGCGAAACTTGGATGTGAACAAACAGCCTAACCCACTCTTACTCTTCGTTAATTGTCACTAGAGCAAGAGAGATAAACTGTTTACATCTACAGTTCCCTTCTAAAATGTTATTACGGAATTCAGAATGAAATCTAAATCAATTTTGAATATTTTAATCAAGGGTTTCCAGTAAGGCCATGAATTACCATGAATTTAAGCTTGCAATTTGGCGATTCATTTATTATTTAGTCATTAATGGTCATTAGAATAATTATTAGTTATTATTGAATAATCAATAAAATTAAATATTTTGATATTTATTTAAAAAAAAAAATAATGTTTCAAATAAATAAATGTGATTTTAATGTAAATTTGAGTCTCACATAAAAATTCCAAAATAGTCTGGCACTGTATGTAGAGGGTCTCATCCACAAAAATCTTCCAAAAGGCCGTTTGAAATATTTTTCAAAGTTTATGTCGTTAAATGTCAAAAAAGAAAGAAAAATCACAAAGGTTTCTTAGAAATAGAAGTGTAAACAGCTGAAATCACTTCAAAAATATGTTTCAACGTTATTTTTATTTGGGAGTGATTCAAAAATAAATAAAATTGAAATGTACTATACTATCTTTAATAGAAGCACAGGTTTGAAGTGAATGAGAATTTCAATAAAATATGTATTTTTCATAATTTCCACAGATTAACAGTCAACTCTGAAATGTAACATTGGACTTTTTGATAGACATTGAAAATAACAATCAGTTTTCATGTTTCGATGCTTCTAGGACAATTTTTTGATACTTAATTTTTTTTAATTTGCAACGATTCGAATGAAAATTAAATGATTTTTAAATCAGTCCAAACATCAAAAAATATCTTTAAAGTTTAAAGTTTAAACATAATTTGAAAAAAACTCAAATTATGAAAATATGTGTGATCGTCCAAAGTAAGAATCAGCTTATATTCAGAAGCTGAAATAATCTTCGTTTTTCTTTCACTTTTTTACTAATTTAAAGATTTATTTTTGGGCTTCCATCAATGCCTACCAGTCTGTTAATTACTCAAATTACTCAAATCAATATTACACAAGTTTAAGTTTTTTATGGCTCGAAACGAAATTATGTATAAACAGTACATTTGATAGTTCCTATAAAAATATTACATTAAATTAAAATACACTTAAAATCGTAAACTATTTTAATTGTGCTATTTTCATTTTTTGTACCAATCTGGATTATGTAAATTTTGAGTGTCATTGCAGGAAGTTTATTAGTATTAGAAAATAATAGGTTGTTTAGATGAGGCTTAGAAAACTTCAACTATCCAATTAATTTTTCTTTTAAGCGCTCTTATCTTCAATGTCTCTTAGGCTTGATGTCTTTTGACTTCAATTTCATTTTTTTCACAAGATGCCGTTTCTCAAAAACTCATAAGGCTGGTATAAATTTTATTTAAAGTTTTCCTCCCCCCCCCCCTTCAAAGTTGGCCCGAAAAATCAGGGGGCAAAAAAATATTTTTTCAAAAAACTTCAATATTTTTATGAAAATTTAAGTGCAATTAGTTAAAATCAATTTAAAATGAATTCCCCTGCGTTTGGAATTATTTTAAGCATGTTTGGGTTGATTTAAAAATCTATTGAATTTTTGAAAATTTTCGATGTCTACTATCGCAAAAGTTTTTTTTTCGCTAAAATTTTTGTTTTCGTCAAATTTTACATTTTTTGAAAACTTTTATTGCAAAACAACTGAACTAGTGTAAAATAAATTTTAAAACACCTTTTCCATGCAAATGTTGAAACTATGGCATGTTATTTTAATATTTATATTTTTTTATTTTTTTGCCCCCCCCCCCCTCGACTCCGGCCAGAGCCGAGGGACAAAAACTTTTAAAAATATTTGCATCGGCCTAACTTTGCGTCAAAAAAAATGTCCATAGTTCTCTATGGCTCAAAAGTTGCGATTTTTGTCCGCTGAAATATTGAAATAAATTTCATTAATTTAAATACGGATTTTTGGAATTAATGTTTTGTGTAAAAACTAGTAAATTTTTAACCGTGTACCTTTTTTTT
Source organism: Culex quinquefasciatus (assembly GCF_015732765.1). Classification (NCBI taxonomy): domain Eukaryota; kingdom Metazoa; phylum Arthropoda; class Insecta; order Diptera; family Culicidae; genus Culex; species Culex quinquefasciatus. The sequence goes on from NC_051861.1 coordinate 105,254,140, forward strand.
TAATTGTTCTCATTATTTCCTACAACTTAGCCGCAACACTAAATCGATCAGCAAATTCCTTCAAAAGTTACCGATTTTCGTATATTTACGTACCATTTTTGTATGGGAAGCTGACAAAATTGAACAAATGATTTTTTTTTCCTTTTTTTGTCATAGGAAAGGACCTCACAATACCAACCAAATTTAAAAAAAAAATGAAATCCACTTTGGCGGAAAATTGCCCATGTAGTTTGAAGTTTCCAACATTACTTCTTTTGGAACTAAAAAACAAATTATGAATACATTTTAAAGATGTTTTTAGGAAGAACTTTGGTGGATAGGATCCTCTTCATACAGAGTCTTTCTTTTATTTTTACTGCCCCTTTTCGCATAAATGTACCATATACGTCACTTGTGAGTTATTTTTGCAGTTTAGTTCAAATCGTGTGCTCTTTCAGATATGCCCAAAACATCCAGTACTTTGTTCTCAAAATCTGGAGGAAATCTTGTTTTTTTTTGCGAAAGCCTAACACTTAGCCATTTTTGCAGATGGGACATTTATGCGATCATAAGCAGTTTAAATCTGTTAAAAATAACTGTTGTTGATCAACCTTAATTTTTCAAATATTCAATTATTTTAACTACGCAATAATTACTTTAGTAACTCATTGATAACGTTTAAGTATCGAAGTAATTCATGATTATTTGCTAGTCTGGAGCTGGGTGATGAATAGAGAGAATGCATAACTTAATTTTCGAATGATCCCACTTTGTTTACATCTACAAAGTAGGAGGCTGTTCAAGCACAAACATGACTTTTTTCGTACTGGTAAACGAGCTGTTTTATAAACAGTTGTTTGTGTTTTATTTTTTCTAGTTTTTTACATTTTTGCTGGAAAATTGTGAGTGTTTTTAAGTTTCGATCGGTTAGAAGAGGTTTTTCTTTTTTTACGTGTGACAAGGAACTGCGGCGAGAGTGTAATTCTGTGATGTCGCAGATAAATTCCCTGGCTGATTTTGGAATCTTCCTGGTCCAGCGAAAAAACATTGCTGATTCAAGCGAAACTGATCCAACAAACAGAGAATATTTTCACTAAACCAGTAGGTTTTCAAACGGAATCAAACAATAAAGACAGCTTCTGTATAAATAAAACCGCATAGACACCACAAAAAAAAAAACTTCCATTCACTATTCAGCGCTCATGTCTGGAGCCTTGCTGGAAAAACTTTTTTTTTTGTTTTAAGTTTGGATAAAGCTTTGTCACTTGTTTCATATGTACAAGGGATGAAACAGATTTTTTATTTGGCTTTTCAATTAAAGATGAATTCTCAAAATACCAGGTACCAAATTTGTGTCGTCAAAAAATAAAAATTAAAAAAATCTTCGAATTGAATTTGCAATCGATAATGACTTTTTTTTTATTTGGCTTTTTTCCAGTAAGGCCGTTGCATTTTTTTTAAAGTTGATGTTTGGCTCGATAAATCGGGGGGCACATTTTGTGTATTCATAAATCTTTAAAATTTCAATGGATTTCTTCCGCATTGATAACTTTTTTGGTGCCTTCGGTATGCCCAAAGATGCCATTTTGCATCATTAGTTTGTCCATATAATTTTCTTTACAAATTTGGCCGCTGGCCATATAAAAATGATACATGAAAATTCATAAATCTATATCTTTTTAAGAAATTATAAATTATCTTTTTGCCACTAAAACTTGATTTGAAAAAAAACATGCCATGTAACGTCCTTTTAAAATATTAATCTTGATAAAAAAATAATAAAATATTGTTTTCAAAAAGATCGGAAAATTTCACGAATGTTTTGTATTCTAACATTGAAAATCGGACCACTAGTCGACAGTTGAAAATGGTGGGTTGTTCGGGTGATACTGAAAAAAAAACATCAATTTTCCTGTTTTTAAACCTTTACATGGCAATATCTCAGCAACTAAGGGTCGTATCAACAAAGTTCAAAAATACAAAATATGGAATTTTTTTTTCAGATTTTTAATTTTTTTTTGAAAAGTGGGCAAACATGTGCCCTTATTTAAAAAAAAATAATAACTGGGACTTTTTTTTAAAGTTATCTTAAAATGGTTATAACTTGAAAACGGTGAACTTTATAAAAAGTCACTGAATTACTTTTTGATTTCAAATTTTATTTTTCATCAACATTTCGATTTTTGAAAAAAAAAATCAGTATTAATTCAAAAATTCATAACTCGGTCAAAAATTTTTTGCACATTCTGGAAATTTCTAAAAAGTTGGCATTTGATGCTCCTTAAAACACATAAAAATAGTGTTCTACCATTTTTTTCAGTGAAGTCCTTTTCCTACAACAATTGATCAAGACATTCTTTTAAAAGATACAAATTTTCATATATCTTTTTTGTATGGACAGCTGCCAAATTGGTATGAACAAACTAATGATGCAAAATAGCTTCTTTGGTCATACCGAAAGCACCACAAAAAGTTTCAGCCGGATTCGAAAATAAAAAAAAATCGATTGGCCGAGATCTTAGAGAATAGCTCATAACTCAAATTGCTTCAGGAACCAACCATTTTAGAAAAAAATACATTAGCTTCTCTAGTTGAAAGGCAACCTCTTAAAAATGTTTGGAATTCTCAAAACATTAGGAATATGTTGTTGAAATAAAAATATGTATATTTTTTTAGAGAATAACATGAAAACAAGTGATCTTAAAATAATTAAAATTGCTCGATATGGTCAAATGACGATTTCATTAGGTGTTAAATAAATTCTTAAAATTCAATCTTGAACCCCCTTAGCCAAGGGTCCCAAAGGAGCCACACCACCATTGAACACGAAAAAAAAAATTATAGAAAAAACGCACACCGTTGATAAATTTCGAGAGTGAGCAATAAAAGAAGCAATCAGCTCAGTGAGTGTGGCTAATCGCGTCCGGAAATCGAACCTCATCTAGTCCACGGGAGTGTGCGTGTGTGTAAGCCAAAGCTTAAGGTCTAAGCCAAGAGGGCGCACACACACAGTGGGCTCCAAATACTTTCTGAAAGCGCTTCATCAATGAATTTCACACTTTTTGCCGCGGCGCTTTACCATCGCGATGCATCGTGGCGGTGGCGTTGAGTTTGGTGAGGCGTTGCTGATGGTGTGCGATGATGATTTCTGGTAGCGTGGCGGCAAATTCCAATACGTTCGGAGTTTGTGTGATAAAGTTGGTAAAGTATATGATCCAGTTAACCCATTCTTCGTCACTTTCCTGAGGAGGGTTGGATGGGTTCATTCATGGAATACTGTTGTTGTGAACAGTCCAAAAACGGTCGGTAACGCTCGATTTCAGCTTGGAATGCAGCTGGGAAAAGAACTGGACTTCAGGTGAGATTGTTTGAGGTCAATGATTTTTTGGTAATTATGATCTTATTTTATTCAAAGACTATTCTAGGTTGAAATTGCGGTATGAAAAAAAAAATAATTTAAAAAAATTGTTTAAATTTTTTTTTGAATTCTTCTTGCTGTCTCTGAAAAGAAGGACAAACTTGTATCAAAAAATGTAAAAAAAAAATCAACATTAAATCAATCATAGTCTTGAAAAACGCAATTTCATGGAGACAATCGTGCTTCAAAAGACAACTTGATTTTTTCCACACTATTCTTAAACAAACGCAATCGGGGAGGACACATTTTTCAAATCCATTTGACAAAAAGTTGAAAGAAAAAGGCTGCCTTCAAAGATAAAACTGACAACCTATTTGTAAGAGAAACGTGTGTTCATGCCTCAAAACCCCGATTTCTCCAGACAGCAACAGGGACCTCAACCAAAGTCGTCGGAGACACAATGTCTGGTCGTTTCGTTCGTTTTTTTTATTTCGGGGTCCTTATTCTCGGAACGTAACAGAGGGAATCCGTGTAATTGTTTGAAGGCAAGGCGAGCTTGCTTGCGTACATGTATCTCACACACAGAAAAAATGTCCCTTTTTTACCCTCATTCACAAACAGAGAAACTTTTGATGTGGGCTCAAAGGAAAACTGGAGGATTCTGTGTTCCTCTTTCAGCAAAAGCAAATAGTTATTATAATGTGTAATAAAACTATTCTGTTTACATCCCTTTGTGAGGTCCCGCCGGGGGGAAATCCTGGCCAGGGCCAGGCTGCTTTGAACAATTTCCGACGAGTCCGCACAATATCCGTTTGATAAATGTTCCACCGGACAAAAGGCTCAAAGCTTGGAAACTAGCAAAAAAGAAGAGATATGCATAGAAAATAGTTTTTGTTCCGTGCAGGATATCAATGGCCAGGACTCGGCAGCTTTGTTGAACGGGAGGTAAATTTACGATCCTGGTGTTTTTATTAAGGAGAAGCGTCCAGCGGCTAAAATTACAGGTAATCGAGAGCAATAGGCAATAAAAGTGAGAAATTATGCTCTCGCGCTGGGCTGGGCTGGGCTGGGAGTCCTTTGTCCCGTTTTGGTGACCAACCGTTCAACCGGCCATTCATGCTGGAAAGCTATTCAGAGATATATTCATATCAATTGCATTCCATATACACATGCGGAGATTGTTATGGATGATGATGAGAGGACCTAGCTCTGGGTCAGTAGCTTCTTTTGAGGGGTAGATGCATTGTGACCTTCAACGCTGCCTCCTGCTGAGGCATGATCGGTGTCAAGTTTGATGTAATTTATTGTTATTGCACGTTGGTCATGGTGGGATTGTTTGACTTAGAGAGTGTTGAATTCTGTGGGTGGTTTGGATGAGGATGGAAGTTTTGGAATTCATCGTTTAATGGATGAATAGAGGTCATTTTAAGGGAAATAGTGGGAAAGTCAAATAAAAAAAATATTTGACATATTAAAACAAAATAAGTTGCAAAAATTTAAAAATTTACAGCAATTTTAAAACTCTAAAAATAATGTTTTGAAAATCTTTTCAATATTTGGCATCGTTTGATATTTTAAGAATCATGAAAATAATTTATTCTTCAAGTTTAGAAGATGAATTAGAGTGCAGCGACCTATATTAAATAAATACTTCTGATTGATGTATATTTACTGGAAAACTAATAATTTCAAATTAAAAACGTTACTTAATCCACCATTAGGTGGTTGGTGCCTTCCTCACATTTTGAGTGTAGGGGAGAGTGGGGAGACTTGATCCCCTTTTTTTGTATCGCACATAACTCTGTCAATTTCTCACCAAACTTTGAACTTTTTGCATGAATTGGGTACTAAAGCCCTATGTCAATTTTTATGTACAACGGTAAAAAACACGATTAAAAACCATTTCTGATCACTTTTTTTCATTTTAATGCAAAATTTTTTTTAGACAAGACAACATTTTTTCGATGGATCAACTATGGTCCCCTTGGAACGAGCTGTCAAGTAGGAGCTTTTCTGTCAAGAAGGACCGCGAGGTTAATTTTTCAAAATTGATTTAAAAACCATTTTAAACTTTTTGTGGTCGTACAAAGGGTCATTGTACTCAGAAAAATAAGCTTTATCGCTGTAAATGATAATATCAGTAATTTAGGCTTCATTTTAGGACCCAATTGAAAGCTTAAACAGTCAACTATTTTTGGCTGATAAGGGTATTTCATCAGATAAACTCTTCGAATCATGCCAAGTGTTTTAAAAAAATATTTTAAACCGGCATTTTCAAAATGTTGGGGGTAATTAGATCCCCCTTTCAACATTTTTAAGAAATCTTAAGCAAAATGTTTCTTATTCATCAAAACTGTTAATTTTCTATAAGTTACAGCAACTTCACATCAAACCTGTACGTTTGTGTTCAAAAAATAACAAGTTTAGCATGCAAAATATTTAAAAACTTAAAATTTTCTTTTTTAGACCAAAATTGAGCATGTTTACAAAAGCTGGTAATTTTTGTTTACAAAACTTTTGAAAAATTGTTCAAACTGCAGTAAGTTATGTACAACTATACTAAAGGAAACTATGTAAGAAAACCCAGCCCAATTATTTAATCTTGAGGCTGATTCCAGTGACTGTAAAAATGCAGGGATCAAGTCTCCCTAAACGCACTTTTTTAGACAATTGATTGTAAAAATAGTATGACGATAAATTTAACGTCAAATGCATAAGGGTTTTGGAGTTGATATGTTTATCAAACAATTCATGCATAAAAAATATTTTTTTAAAATAATTTTTGAGTGTTTTCTATACTTATCAAAACAAAGATAAAAGATCTCTTGGGAGTTTTTTGCAGCACTTTTTAGAAATATGTGTGTAACTCTATCTAAACAATTTTTAATTTTTTTCAATGAGTTTTAGTCAATTTCGCACAACTTTCAAGAACAACGCTAATTGTTTTACCCACATGCTGACGAGATACAGGCTTGGGATCAAGTGTCCCCGGGGAACAAGTCTCCCCACTCTCCCCTAATGCTTGGTAATATCTGAGATCCGGCCTCCAAAAGTTTATAAATAACACTTAAGTGCTTATAACTTTTGATAGGGTTGTCAGATCTTCAATCTACTGAACTCGTTGGAAAGGTCTTTCGAATACCTTTCTAAAAATGTATTCTAAAAATGTATAACATTTCTTTCAAAAACCACCCTTTTTGCAATCTTCCGGACTATTGTTAAAATCGTTTTTAAGTATAACTTTCGATGTACTTAACTAAACTTTATCATTTTCAATAGCGACTTATGGGACCCCAAGACGGATCAAATGAGACCAAAACGATCCAAATCGAGTCAGCCAGTGCCGAGATAACTCAGAGCAAATTTTTTTTGATCAACATCCCACCAGACACAGAGACAATTGATTCTGAGTCGATATGTATACATGAAGGTGGGTCTAGGAGGTCAAATTAAGAATTTCGTTTTTCGAGCGATTTTCTAGCCTTTCCTCAGTAAGGTGAGGAAGGTAAAATTTTGTACCGTAAACTGGGGTAATGCAATATTGATAGGATTTCAATTTATTTTTGAAATATTTTCCAACAGGTAAGGGACCATCCTTAAATCTCGTGGACACTTTAGGGGAGGAGGGTGTTGGGTGGTATGGCGATTGTCCACGATTCATACAAAAAAGTTTTTTTTTGTATGGAAAATTGTCCACGAAGGGGGTTACAGATTCTCAAAAAAGTGTCCACGAGGTTTATGGATGGTCCCTAAGGTTCGTCTCAATTCTACTATCATTTAATATCTGGAGTTTTTTTTTTTTGAAAAGATCCTATAAACCAAATTTTTAAATTTTTGGTTTTTGGGTGTTTGTAGAACCGCCTTGAGTTAGGGGTATTCAAAAACACCCAAAAAGCAAAAAAATGAAAATTTGGTTTATAGGACGTTTTTTAAAAAAAAAACTCCAGATATAATGAGCAATTCGCTGAGATTTCGGTCAATTGATTTTTTAATTTTTTTTTATTCTGGCTGAAACTTTTATGGACCATCATTATGCCCCAAGAAGCCATTTTGCATCATTAGTTTGTCCACCGAATTTTTCATACAAATTTGGCAGCTCTCCGTGCAAAAATGCTATATGAAAATTTAAAAATCAGTATCTTTTGAAGGAATTTTTTGATCGATTTGTTGTCTTCGGCAAAGTTGTAGGTATGGGTGAGGACTACACTGAAAAAAAATATGCACCATTATTTTTTTTTGCGTTTTTGTATTTTATTTTTTTTTCACTAACACTTGATTTGCAAAAAAACACTATTTTAATTTCTTTCATTTTCTGATATTTTTTAGGAAACATCAAATGCCAACTTTTGAGAAACTTTTAGATGCAAAATATTTTAAACTTCCATTTTCGATGCAAAATCGAATTTGCAATCAAAAAGTACTTCAGTTAAATTTTGTTAAAGTGCACCGTTTTCAAGTAATAGCCATTTTTAGGGAACGTTTCGAAAAATAGTCGCAGTTATTTATTTTTTTAAATTAGTGCCCAACAAACGCTTTTGAAAAACATATTTTTGAAAAGCTGAGAAATTTTTTAATATTTTGCTTTTTTACACTTTGTTTACGACCTTTAGTTGCTGCGATTTTGGCATGAAAAGATTTAAAAACAGGAAAATTGATGATTTCTAAGTCTCACCCAAACAATCCGCCATTTTCTCATGTCGATATCTCAGCAACTAATGGCTAAATTTTAATATTAAATTATGATATATTCGTGAAATTTTTCGATTTTTTCGAAAACAATGTTTTCAAATTGTTTAAATCAAGACTAACTCGACTCCGTTTACCAATTCAAACTCATTGTCATTGAATGGTACAAATTTTATTTAAAGTTTTTGTCTCCCCCCCCACCCACCAAAATACTTCAAAATTTCAATAGAAATTTAAGTAAACTTAGCTGAAATCAATTTATAATGCGTTTCCCTGCGTTTTGAATCACTTTAAGCAGGTTGAGTTGATTTAAAAATCTTTCAAAAATTTTAAAATTTTCGATGTTTCAGTTTTTTTTGCATAAAAAATATTTTCGTCATATCTTTCAGTTTTTGAAAAATTATTGTTTGCAAATGAGCAATTCCAACTCAAATCAGTAATTTTCTGGTACTTTTGTACCCGACCCTCTCCGATTTCAATGAAACTTTGTAGACATGTTATCCTAGGCCTATATAAGCCATTTTTGTGTATATGGAGCCAATAGTACTCGAAAATAACATTTGAGAAGGGCGTAAGTTATTTAAATATTTTTGTATTTTGTAATTTAAAAATTACTGTATCTCGAAGCCGTTGCGTCGTATCAAAAAGTGGTCAAAGACAAACTTGTAGGAAATTGGACGGGCTTTCTGAAAAAAAAAATACACTGAAACAAAAATACATGCCACATCCATGAGTTTTTTTGATTTTTAAGTCCAAAACTTAAGTTTAAAGGTGATGTCACGATTTTTTTTCGTTAAATTTTTTTGAGGAAATAGCCTAAAATGTAAAAAAAAACAGACGAAAAATGCAGGATGGTATGTCTCTCCTAAAAAAATACAAAAATCATTTACTAAAACTGTTTCTTTGAAAAGTGGTCTAAACGTCAATTTTTTTTTAAAACCAGTAGTGGGGATCGATTTTCTAGACAATTTTACATAAAAGTCTCCATAATGACCATTGTCCTATGTCCAATCCGTGGGAAGATTTGGTGGTTTTCGGCAATTTCTACACAGCTAAAAAAGTAGTAATCCAGCTGCGTGTAAATGGCCTGGGTGTAAAGTAAATATTGCATTATTTTATGCAATTTTATGTGATTTTACACTCTGAAATATGTAGCCCATGCATGGGAAACCTACTTGACCGAAATGTCAAGCTCATATATGCGTTTATCCATGCATCTTTACATCGGTCTGATGGCCGAGTGGGCTAAGGCGCCAGTCCTTACTGTTGGTGCTGGGTTTGAATCCCGTCGGTTGCAACTTTTTTTTGTGTGTTGCAAAAATTGTACATGCAGTGTGTAATATTAAGTGTTTATTTTGACGAAGGTGATGTGCATGCTTTTGCATGCGATTTTACCATCGGATTTTTTGCTGTGTATATGACAGACTTGGTTTTTCAGTCTCGTATATATTTTTACCGGAAAGCTCGTCCAATTTCCCATAAGTTTGCCTTTGACAGCTTTTTGATTTATATCGTTTTTATATTTACCTAAGCAAATTTACTGTCCTGGTTTCTACCACACTGAAAAAATATATTCTATTTTCAGTTATTAGCAATGCAATTAAGCTTATATCTGTAAGCCCTTACATCCAATTGAAATGCTGTCAAAGGCAAATTTATGGGAAGTCTCACAATGTGACGTAAACGACAAATAATCATAAATCAAAATTAAATTTATTAAAGTTCATATCTCCAAGCTGTGAAAGTGATTTTTTTGTATGTACATTCGAATGAAACAAATTCTTTTTTTTTTTTAAATATTTTTTCAAAAATAGTTACCCTTTAGAGCTTTATTTGTTCATATCGAGAAGAGTACAGAGCAGTACTTATAAATATGTCGTTTACGTCACATTGTGAGAAAATCTCATGTTTGTTCACGAAATGTTATCAACACCCAAAACTGGCCAGCGATTGTCCGAGAGAATAATGGCATCGAGACGAAAGAATAGTGTTACCATTTACGGACACAGAGAACACAGTTCGAGATGGATGAAAGAATTATCCTCTCGAGGTTCATTTGCAAAAAAAGTTCATCCGTCAAAACAAAAAACCAAAAGTGTCGACTACGGGAATCGAACCGTAGACCTTTGACATACTAACCCATGGTCTTTACTGCCTCGGCCACCACAGCTTGGTGGCTAAGGAGTGGTCAGATGTCGATGTATGACACTTGTCTCCAGATTTATTGCATCAATTAACGAATGAACTAATTTGTTATGGTGGTGTGAGTTGATAAAATTATCCTCTCGATTTTGGCTCTGAGCCCTCAATAAATTTTGAGGTAACGATTCTCTCGACTCGAAATTTTGGGTGAACAAATATCGTTTTTGAGCGAGCAAAATAAAAATATCCAAAATATATGCCTTCCCGTTTGTGATTATAGTAGCCAATGTTTTATGCTAAAAACGCTTATGTATCAAGAATTTAGAAAATTCGACACTTTTTGTTCACTAAAATGCAAATATGTCGGCTTTGCGTGGACTTAAACCGAATGTTAAAAAAAAAAGCAAAATGATCTCCGTAAAATTTCTTATAAGCTGAATGCATTAGTTTTGGCTGCAAAATTTGTTGGCTCGTTTTGGGAGGTGATTTTTGAAAAAAATTGGGTAAAAACTACAAAATTTTCTCCCTAAAACGCCCTGTCATGCCCAAACACAAGCTTTTATGGACTACGTCTGTACAGGAATTTGTTCAGGGGACATTAAACTATAACTTGAAGCCCAAGGCGACCAAATTTGAATGACTTTAGTATGATTGTTACTCGCATTTCTGAAAATTACTCGAAAAATGCACTTTTTTATTCAAGCTCCGCGCGCGAGTTGTAAACCATTTTTGGGAATTTTTTTGTTGAATGAAAACATTGTTCCTGACATCCTAATCTATCACCGAAGCACCGAAGATTTGATAACTTTTCATTTTTTTTGGACGGCCTAGTGACCACCCTTCATATAAATAAAATTTTCAGCTATTTTCTGAAAATCGTGTTTTCGTGTTTTTTGTAAATAATTTGAAAAGTTTTAATATTGAAACAAACAAATCTTTTAAAAGGTTAATATATGAGCCACAATTTCACTGAAACTTCGTGATTCAGAACCTTGCCTGATGGATGGTTGGCAATTACGGTTGGAAGCCTAGTGGAACGACACAGTTCAGTATTAATTTACCTCGCATGATGCTCACCAGCCAGCAAACGCAAAAAAAAACATACGCAATCATCTTACGCGCATATGAAATATGATTTTCAAGATTTGAGTATAGGAAAAACACACAAACACACTTTTTGCCACAGTTCTTCATATCTCATTTCAACTCGTCCGTTCACAGCTCGGTTGACAATTTCGGAGCATCCGCGCACAGTTCCACGCCAGTCAACGGACCCTGCGATATGCTCTAAAACTGTCTCAAAATCCCCGTCCCGGTCGCCGACGACACATGGGACAAGAATAGCGCGATGGCGATGATCTGCCTCAGTCCGACGTGCCAAGTTGTCATAAGTCTCTCTTTATGACACGCACCGCCAGATGACGAAACAAAGATCTTGGCGACCGTTGTGCAGACCATGAAATTGAACACCACGCGCCAAGGATCGCCCGGGAACGGGACTCTTACGCGGAGAGAGAAATTCGAGAAAGTGCGGTGAGATATGGACGACCTTTGCGGTGGAGTTGAGGTGTGCTGTGGAGCTTATGACTCCCTATGATTTTGGTATTTTTAGCGCAATCCATTTCTTTGCAGGGAGTTTGGAATGGGGTAACGTTTCAAAGTGAAACATTTGAAAAGGTCGTAATCCTCACTTTACTCAAATTCGATGACAAGTTTGTTTTTTTTGACCATCGGAAATACTTGTATTCATGATTCACCCTTTTGAATTGTGACAGCAGAATTTTTGAGACCATTTACGAAAAAGCATGTTTGCTAAAAATTACGCAGCGCAAGAAGTGATGATGGCTACGGTGGGCTGGTGACGACCCGTGAAACCGAGGACGTATTATGATATTGCGATGAAATTCTAGACAATATGTGTGTGACAACACGAGTTTTGGGAAAAGAAAGTGGAAGTTGTTTTTTTCTTCTAAGAATTGACTAAAAATTATTTTGATTTTCAATCAAGCACCATTTTTAGGAAAAACCAAAGTTTCGAAGCATTAAAATCAAAAGTAGGAACAACAATTACCAACTGAAACATGAAAGCACGCATTAAACAACTTCCTTTCTAATCCACCAGCTGGATACCGAATTTGGTTCAGTTCAAAGCCAACAAAGGTGTCAACCGTGTGATTTGGAATCCCCCTGCCCTAGAGCAGACAAACCTTCCCAAAGTAACGATAAAATTCAATTAATTCCAACACATCTGCCCCTCAAACTATACGACCGAGAAAACGCACTGAACCGTTTAGCACCCCGACGTTGTGACTGGGGCTCAAAATAAATTAAGTTTCATTAATCTTGCTCACAATTGCTGTCAAATGATTGAAAGCTGCTTATTCACGGGCAGCCACACGTTTAATCGTTTCCCCCTGGCCCCTGTTTTTTTTTCAATGGAACCATGGAAATTCTACTGGATTCTCTCCCGCTCCCTACCTGCTGCGTGTGGACCCTGACCCTGACCTTCGGTGCAGATTCTGCTATTGATTCCTTCACACCTTTTCGTTTTAGAAAAAAAAACCTTCTCCCCTCGATTGAATACTGTCCTACTATTATAACTCACCTTACTGAGAAGAAATTCTTTATGAAATTGTGTTTTTTTAAATATATTTTTCATCAAGATAAATGTTTATATCAAAATTCACTTTCCTTTTTCAACAAAAATCAATTTACGGGAAACCGAACATTTATAATAATTTTAATTGTTAGATTTGTTGTAAATTTGAAATGCCAGCTTTTGAGTAAAGACAGAAGTGTTTAAAAATTAAAAATTAAATGTTAAACAATAAAATACCTACCTACGTTTTTGCAATTCCGTTGAGAAACTTATCACTTTTCCTGTCCTTCTAGCATGATGAAAAGGCCTACTTTTTTTACTAATAAAAAATAAAAAAAAGTATAAAAATTGAAATAACGTGCCATGGTTTCAACATTTTGAAGTGTTTTAAAATGCATTATACACCTGTCTAGTTGTTTTGCCATCACTAGGTTCCAAAATATCTAAGTATTGACGAAAATTTTATTTTTTGCAAAAAAAATTTTTTTTTTGGTGCCATAAATTTTCATTAAATTTCATAAAAATGCAAAACATTTTTAAACAAGCCCAAACATGCTAAATATGATGATCAATGCAGAAAAATGCATTTTAGATTGGTTTCAGTTGATTTGACTTCTATTTTCATGGAAATTTTGAGGTTTTTTGGAAAAAAAATGTTGACCCTTGATTTTTCTGACCAATTTTGAAGGGGGGGAGACATAAACTTAGAAAAAATATTTGCAACGGCCTTACGGAGTGGTACTAAGGCACATCAATATTTAATATTATTTGAGTCAACCTAATTTTTGATAATTGTTTTTATATCAATAGTTTATTTTCAGCAAATATTTCTCCAATCTTGAATGTTTTTGTAGCCAAATCTGTATAAAGTTTACGGATTCCAAAATAAATATTTCCTGTTATGATGAAAAAAAAAAAAAATTCTTCAGCAACATGAAAAAAAAATGGTAAGGATATTGTAATTTTTTATACAAATCATGGTTTCAAAACACGGATGAAAAAAAGGTTTAAAATGCATTTTCAACGAGTCCATAAGGATTTAAAAAAATCGAGATATTTTGAGCGCAAAACCAGATTTGAATGCTTTACTCTATGGGTATCTACAAAGCGAAATTTTGTATGTTTTTCACTTCATTAGAGTTTTTTTTTCTAAAAATCCTTCAAATTTGACTACTTTTTAAGAAATTTGCAATGCTGGTATACGAAGCGATTTTTTGTATCTTGTAAATATTTTGGGCGAAAAACTAAAAATTTTGCAAAATTTCACATTTTTTATTAAAGTACTCAATTTTAAAAAAATGGCATTATGGGTATCAAACGAAACGCAATTTTGTTTGCTTTTTCATTTTATTTGAGATTTTTGCAAAAAAAAACAATATTTTTCACAAAATACCGTTTTTTCGAAAATACACAAATTTTCAAATTTAAAATCGAAACGAAAATTTGCATGCTTCAAACATTTATTCAAATTTTGTTGCTTCATATGAAAATTTGCTTTGTTTGGTACCCTTACATGTGGCTAAATATTGAAATTTAAGTATTTTCTATAATTAAGATATTTTAAGATTTTTTTGTGAGTTCCAAAAGAATAATAGAGCGCTTCCTTTGCAATTTTTGAAAATTTTCGAAAGATACTATATTTTGTGAAAATTGTGTGAAAATTAGTGTTTCATAAAAAAATTGCTTTCGACAAAAATACGAAATTTCGAGAAAATTTTAGTATTTTCAAAAAAAATAAAAAAACTCTGATGATGTGATAATGTATAACAAATTTTGCTTCGTTTAAAACCCATATTGCAAATGAAAATCAGCATATTTTCGAAAAATACGTCATTTTGTGAAAATTAGCGTATTTTCGAAAAATACGTCATTTTGTGAAAATTTTAGTATTTTCCAAAAACTCTAATAAATTAAAAAAGCATACAAAATTTTGCTTCGTTTCATACCCATATTGAAAATTATGAACGTTTTAGTATTTTCGAAAACATATGGTGATTTAAAACTTAGGTCGTTGCAAATATTTTTCAAAGTTTACGTCAACCCCCCCCCCCACCCCACTTCCATTTTTTTTCGAAAAAACAAGCGGCAAAAATCTATATTTTCGTAAAACTGAAAAATTTCAATGGAAATAGAAGTCTAATCAACTACCCGGGTAGACGGTAATAACAAAATTCATGCCATTTCAATAACAAATACCGTTAAAATAACAGAAAGTGTTATGGAATATTCTTGAAAAATCCATTTTTGCATAAGGGTTTAATAACAGTTTATGTTATTATAACAAAATTTGTTATTAGTCTGATATTGGTTGAAAGCTAAAACAACTTTGGAATAACATATTTTGTTATGGAAGAATATCTCCAAATGTTATTGGGATGATCGGATTAGTTGTTAAAATAACAAAAAATAATAACAAAGATTTGTTCGAAGAATAACTAAAACTGTTATTAGTCTGTTATTACAATAACAATCCAATAACAAAAAAATCATAACGATGAATAACAAATCTTGTTATAAATAACATAAAATGTTATTGGCCTAGTATTTTCAAATATCAAAAAATGTTATTCCCACGTTATTTCCGTCTGCTCGGGTAAAAACAATCTAATATGCCTTTTCTGCATTGATAATCATTCATATTAAGCTTGTTTGGGCTCGCTCAAAAATATTTTGAACTTTTATGAAATTACAATGATCTGCACCGCAAAAGCTTAGCATCTTAGGAATTTTGGAAATTTATGATTGAAAAACAACGGCACAGGTGTAAAATGAATTTTTAAACACTTTTTTTTCATTCAAATGTTGACACCGTGGCCTGTAATTTCATTTTTATTTTTTATTTTTACCGTTGTTCAGACCCGTATTGATATGCTAGTCTATGCTTTGCTGACTGTATCATGTGTAACATTAGGATAAAATTAAGATTTTTGCTTTCGTTTTTTTTCTCAAAGAAAAATCTTTTATTTGCTATTTTATATCAATAAATTTTAGAATATCTTTAAGTTTTAATGTATTTTTTTGTATTGATTGCAGGTTACGTTAAGATAAAATTGAAATAAGCAAGAAGGGCACATGAACAATGGAACAACAGGTAAAAAAGTAACAGTTTTCAAAATTTTCAATGCTTTGAACGGTATATTTACTTAACCAATGGATGATTGACATAAAATTGCATTCAAAATGCATTTTTTTTTGCAATTCTATCGAGAAACCACTTACTTTTCCTGTCATTCTTGAACGATGAAAACACCTACTTTTCTGTATGAAAAATAAAAAAATCGAATAGTAACACTTTTCAAAATAAATGCTGAAAAGTTCTACTTTTCAGCACTGAAATGGGCAGCACTTGTTTCGAAATGAAATACTTTTCAAAAAAATATTCAATCGGTTAATTGACAAAATATATAATCATTTGACATATAATTCCACACAAAGGGTGTTTTTTGGGAATTGCAAAAAAAAAAATTGTATGGAACTCGTTGCAAAACTTGATTTTTTCAACACTCGTCGTATTTATCTAACTCGTCGAATCTCGTTGGATAAATGTACGACTCGTGCTGAAAAAAAAACTTCTTTTTGCCACTTTTTTCGAATGCTCAAAAATAAAAATCGGATTCGTGATCAGGGACAAAAGATACCCCTTAAAATGAAGTTTCGAGCAAATCTAAGAGAGGTCGGGGCAACTGCTGTGTAAGGCGGAGAATTACCGTAATACAAAAAAAAATCTTTAGTGTTATTTTGAAGAGTGTAACAATGTTGTACAAGTTGTAGAGAGGCAATTAAAAAAAATGATGCATTAACATAAGGGGTTTGCTTGTTACCATCACGAGTTATCTTAAGGGGCAACATACATGTAAATAGGCAAAAATTTCAGTATGAGCACACATTTTAACTCTTTTCTAAATCTGTTTTCAGGGCATTAAAATATATATTTTCATCTGTGTGTGTGTGTGTGGTCCAATCCAATACCCGCTAACCGGTAGCGAAATTATGGGAAAGTATAGTTTGTATCAGACTTTGTATATGCCGAATGCTGATACAGCTTATCTCAGTCCCAGGTATTAGGTGGTGATAGCCCTCGCGCTGCTTCCAACGACCCGTTTCAGAATGACAGAGCTCCTTGCGGTCCAATTCCGAGGTCGCTGGGCATTGTTCGGCCCCGCCTAAACATAGAAGCAGGCATCTGAAGGAAACTCGATCTATATTTAGACTTCCAATCCCCTTAGGCAAATCAGAGATCAGCGCGTATTTAATATGAGAAGATAACATGTTTCAACACTACGGATCAATTCAATGCTACAGTGTAAACCTGCTGATGGCTGACTGCTTAGCGTCCCAGACCACCAATCCAAAGGTGTGAGTTCGAATCCCACCTGATTCATTTTCGTTTTTGTTCATATTCAAAGTTCAGATTCCAGATTCCAAATTTCAAAGGTATCGACCGGGATTTGATCCCTGAACCTTCTGCTTGTGAGGCAGAAGCCGTAACCATTAAGCCACGGAGCCGGTTCATTAAAATATACATTTTCATCTGTAAATAAAATAAATTTGAATACATTTAGTTGAATCATTGCTGAGATATAGATATTTTAAGTTGGCAGTTTCAAAAAACGGGTGCCACGATATCTCAACACGGCGTTGACCAAATCGGCTCAAAATTTTGGTAAAGACTTGTTAAATCAGTCCCGTGTGCATGACGAAGGCCGATTTAAAAAAACTTTATTTAAAAAAACGTTTCTTAATCCACCATTAGGTGGGTGGTGCCTTCCTCACATTCATAAAGTCAATACATTCAGTAAAAATAGCAACATTCCCTTAACATGTTTAACAAATCAATTTTATTACTGATTTCTTTTGATAGGGTTCGCAGACCTTCAATTTTTCTGGCTCATCGGCAAGGTCTGATAAAAAAAACCTATCCAACGAAAGTTCACATGGAAGATTCAGACAATATTTTTATCACAATATCTCAGATCCAGGCTCCAGAAAGTATATGAATGACACTTAATTGCCAATAACTTTTGATAGGGTTGTCAGATCCTTGATGTTTTAGGCTCATTTGAAAGGTCTTTTGATTATCTAACTAACGATGGGTCGCATGATGGACCCGGACATAATTTTTACTGAAATATCTGAGATCCGGTCTCCAAAAAGTGTATAAATAACACTTAAGTGCTAATAACTTTTGATAGCGTTGTCAGATCTTCAATGTTTTGGGCTCATTGGAAAGGCCTTTTTAATATCTTTCTGAAAATGTATAACATGACAGGGTTTCTTGCAAAAACCACCCTTTTTACAATCTTCCGGACATTCGCCAAAATCGTTTTTTTAGCATAACTTTTGAAGTACTTAACTAAACTTGCTGATTTTAAATAGAGACCTATGGGACCCCAAGACGAATCGAATAAGACTAATACGGTCAAAATCCGTTCATCCAGTCCGGAGATAATCGAGTGACAATTTTTTTGTCCACCCACCTACACACATCCACACAGACATTTGCTCAGAACATGATTCTGAGTCGATAGGTATACGTGAAGGGGGGTCTACGAGGTCGAATTAAGAAGTTCATTTTTCGAGTGATTTTATAGCCTTTCCTCAGTAAGATGAGGAAGGCAAAAAGACAAAAATATTTTCAATGTTTTTTTCATATAAAAAACGTCAGTTTTTGATTATTGTATTTTTTTTAAACAAAATTTAAAAATCGGGCTTCGTCATGCACACGGGATATGTCTTGAGAGTCTTCACCTCAAATTTCAGCCAATTTAGTCCATAAAGTCTCAAGATATCGTGGCACCCGTAAATCAACTCGGTGTTTCGAGAAAAACGCTCAGAATGATTGTCAGTCCGCTTTGCGTATGGCAAAATTTAGTGTTTAAATCGTCTGTAACTCAGTTTATTTATGGAATATCCTCATGAAACTTGCAGGATTGATTGAAAATTTAATATTTTTTAGTAATATTAAATTTTGTGATGTCTTACATGTATGTAACCCCTTAAACGTCACACAAAACATTTTATTTCTGAATTCTCAGTTTAAACAGAGTTTTCAAGTTAGTTGCAGAAGGCAATATATCGACGAAGATACATTTTTGAATAATTAAATATATTTCAACGGATGCTAGGAGTGCAAATCTCAATTATTTTATTGATTTCTCAGAGAATCATCCCATAACTTTCGCTCAAAAGGATGTTTCACTCTGTTAATCTGTTCACATCTTGCCTAGGGTTACATTCAGTCCCTGATCCTGCAGTTCCTACCCCAAAGGTAGGTAATGCTTTACTTTTATTTATTTTGTGACAAATCTCTTCACTGCGTTTTTTCCTTCTCTCTACCTGCGAACTGCATTCACAACTGCGGCCTTTCATCAAATTTCATTGCGCATATTATGAGTTTCAATATTTACCTAGTTATTAAATGTATTCATTCTAGTCCCTCACCCTGAACAACTAAAAGAAGGAAAGATGAAAAAACGAACCCCGGTTTAAAATTTGTCATTTAGGTTATTTTTATGTTCTCTCCCATTTCCTCACCGGGGTCCGATTTCTTTGTGGCCGACCCTCCGACCCTTAGGCAGGACAACCCGTGTGGCAGGGGGTATCCGGTAGGTAGACTAGGTTCCATTTCAGTTTTGTTTGCATCTTTACACCTCCAAATTACTGCCAAAGTGTAAATTGTTTGCCGGGGCTTTGTTTGCTCGCCTCTCGCCGTGAAGTTGTTTCTGGTTTGATTTTGTTCGG
This sequence comes from Culex quinquefasciatus, assembly GCF_015732765.1. Classification (NCBI taxonomy): domain Eukaryota; kingdom Metazoa; phylum Arthropoda; class Insecta; order Diptera; family Culicidae; genus Culex; species Culex quinquefasciatus. Next base: position 105,273,645 of record NC_051861.1, read on the forward strand.
AGTCTGTTCGAGGGGTGCTAAATGGTTTCCGTTGTTGTTTGGTGAGTGGAAAGTTGATACAGTTTCTGGATTCGTTCACAGTTTACATAGAAAAGCATCATGATGTTGAAACAATTTAAATTGTGAACGTTATAATCCATTTCAGAATTGTTGATATAAATTGGAATATTTTTTTTAGTATTTACAAATTTTGGTAGAACTACATTCAAAATTGAGTTATTTTAAAAAAGCGTGTAGATAAACACTAAGAAACAATAATTCTCCAAAAGTCAACCAAGTTGACCAAGATTTATAGCTGTTAATTTACCTTCCAATAAATCACACCCAGAGAACAACATGTCATGCCGGTGTCTTCCTGCTAGAAGAGATTCCACTTGCTGCTACCGGGACCCTCATTTAGCGCAACCATTCACGGTGCCATTCCACGTGTCAAGAAGCAAAAATAAAAGCATTCAACACATTCACTCTTTCGCCTTCTCTCGTTACTTTGCGCTGTCCAAAAGTGAGGACCATTTTTAAGTTGGACGGAAAGTTGCAATATTTATAAATTTAATGAAATTTGAAGAATTGTTTTTGAACAATTTTTTAATATTGTAAAAAAATACAAAAATAAAAACTAAATGTATAGCATACTTAAATTTTAATTTTTCCAGTGCCCTTCAACCACCACCAGAAAAAGTGTCTTTTCTGGCATTGTTAGACCAAAACGATTGCTTCCAGCCAGCCAGCCAGCATTCCGGAATCCATGATACTGGTCGACGGCGTGACATCCGCCCTCCGTCAAGAAGTGAGAAAATGAACATATTTTATAATTTATCCTGTAGCGCATTAGAGGAAACAAAAATTTAAGCACACAACAAAAAAAAGTTTAATTTTGGAAGGTTGAAAATTGGGTAGGTTGAATATTCTCTCTTTTTTGAGTAATATTACATAAAAAATGTGTAAAAATGAATTAATGAATATTCATCAATTACACATTTTTTTCGCCACAAAATCTGTCACCATTTCGTCGCTTGTGTGCTATCTTGTGACACGTCTGCTGTAAAAAGATAGGATGTGTCACAAGATAGCAAACAATTGACGATTTCCTGATGAATATACCCATCATTTTTTTCTGTGCAAAAACCATCTCATCGTAGAAAGCGTCTTGGATGTCTGGAGAAAAAGGCATGGAAATGCTTCAAAATTTCCTGGCTAGGAAGATTGTTGGAAATTTTTGGGGCTGTTATTCTTTCTTTCGAGGTGAAGATTACTTTTTTTTGCGTCTGGACTGTTGTTCGCTTTGTTTCTGGTCGTTTTCATTATGCTTGAAAGATGTTCTTTCTGACTTGAATTAAACGACGAAGAAATTGCATCCATTTCACTCACAAGCTGTTAAAAAGGTTTGAGGGTTTAATTTTTGGAATTTTTCGCATAAAATGGAAGATTTTGGATTTTTTTAATTTTCCCAATAAGGTCGTTGCGAATATTTTTCAATGTTTATGTCACCCCTCCCTTCAAAGTTGGTCCAAAAAATCAGAGGGCAAATTTTTTTTTTCAATAAACTTCAAAATTTTCATGAAAATAAAAGTCTTATTAATCTAAAATGCATTTTTCTGCATTTATAATCATGCTTTCAATTTCGAAGGTAATTTTCCTTTCCCTGCTCAATTTATTCTCCCGTGTACCGGTAAACTCTAACACCGTTTGAATTAGTCATCTGTTGAAAGGTACCCCATATCTCGGCTTGGGCAAGATATTTTCAATTGTTACGTTTTCTTGATTTTTTTTTTCATTTTTTAAATATTTTTTGAGTTTTTTTAAAGATCCATATTTTTTTCATTTCTGATAGTAATATTTTTTGAATGGCTGAGAAAATATTCCAAAATTTTCATTTTTGATAAATTTTTATAAGGTTTAAATTAAATTATAAACGTCCGGAGAAAGTTGATCAGTTAGATTTTGAAAGAAAAATAATTCAAAAGGTAAAAAAATGTTAACTTTAAGAATCGGAACAATATTTGCTCAGATATCGTCTCTATAAAATTTGACACTAGGTTTTATGGTGATTAGGAAAAACCTGAGCAATTCTCCACCAAAATCGGAAATGGTTTTTTTTGTGTTTTTGATTTAGTTCAAACTTAATGGGGTCCTTCCTTTTGACCAAAAAAGCCCATTTGTGAATGTTTGGATTTTTTATTACTTTTTTTATTTATATTTTATTGAATTTATTAATTTATTATTTTATTGAAACACTTGTATTGAAAAATATTACTCAACAATATTGCTTTGCTTTGAACGGTAAATTGACGAAACACACGGTCATTTGATTTAAAATGGCATTCAAAGGTTTTTTTTTAGAATTTCAAAAAGTGCTGTATGCAACTCGTTGCATTTTTCATGATTTTCCCAGCGCTTCTCGTATATGTCCAACGCAATAAATAAATGTTTGACTCGTGCAAAATAATCGAAACTTGTTGCATAAAATAATATTTCAGAGCTCAAGCTTGGTTATGACATCTAAAAGTGAAAAAAATCACGTAATCAGCAATAAAAAAAGCAATTTTAGGTGGTTATAACTGCAAAAAAGTGCACGAGACTATAATTCATTAAACAATTTAACGAACAAATGACAACACTGCCAGATAAATTTTAACCAACTTGTGCCATAGCTCAAAACATTTTTTGTCATCCAAAGAATTTTCAAAAATGATTATTATCAAAAATGGTTATTTCACGACATTATATTTTTACGAGAAAAGTCTAATTAAAAAAATGAGTAAATTTTTTTTAGTGTAATTTTTTTCAGAAGGTTCCAAGCAATACTTGATATCACAAATCAACACCAATTTATGAATTATTGAATTGCCTTTTTGTTGGGTCAAGGTTTTTATAACCTAATTTATGGAGATTTTTATAAAAAAAAACAATGATGCAAAAAAAACATAAAAAATCAAATTAAAACAATTGAGCTAATTATTGAGAGAATTGCTCATTTCACAAATAGAAGTTAGAAGAAAAAATCAATTAACGAAAATTGCTAACAGTAAATCGGACTAATATGTAACACCTTGATGATGGAGAAAATAAATGATTTATGAACAAATTGGTAAAATGTTAAATAAATATAAAGCAAATGGTTTTCTTCTATGCCAGATGGCCATTGGTAAGCAGCATAAATTTATATAAAGACTAACATTTCAAAAAGATCAAACATTTACTATTACGCCCTTTTGATATGTTAGTCTTGATTTAAAATCTTTGAAAATATTTTTTTCAAAAACATCGGAAAATTTCACGAATGTTTCATGTTTTGACATTGTAAATCGGAAAATGGAAAATGGTGGGTTGTTTGGGTGAGACTTAGAAAACATAAATTTTCTTGTTTTTAAACCTTTGCATGGCAATATCTCAGCAACTAAGGATCGTATCAACAAATGCCGAGTAAGCAAAAATATAGAGAATTTTCTCAGCCATTCAAAAAAATTTTTTTTAAGAGTGGGCAAACATTTTTTTTTAAATCAATAACTGCGACTATTTGAAAAAAAAAATACATTAAAATGGCTATAACTTGAAAACGATGAAGTTTATCAAAATTTCACTCGATTATTTTGACAAAGAACTTTGTCCTAAGGGTACTGTCTACGGGTGTCAATCCAAAATTTCGCGAAGCGAAAGTGTAACGAAATTGTGTAGTCTTTTAAACGCTTATATCTTCCACCCCATTCAAGCAATCTTTATGTTCTACCCATCAAACGAAAGGAGATGTCTTAAAGTACAAGTTGACTACCTCATAAAGTTGATAAAACTTTGTTAAAGTACTCAAAAGTTAAGATGAAAAATAAAAATTCAGACCGGGAAAATCCCGGTCGCTGATTGGTTGAGCGCAACCTTTCCCGAACACATTAATCAGATTCAAGTATCTAGCACTTAGCAAATTTTGCTCTCGGCCACGCTTCGAAAACGTCGAGCCGTCACAGCCAAGCGAGGTTATAAAGAGCGCCGCGCCGCCGGTCGAAGCTCAAACGAGTCCGAAGCTTTGCACGAGGAGGATCGAGAAGCAACAGCAGCACAGCAGAGCCGCCGAGAGGAAGGAGAGAATTGTTGTGGAAAGAGAGGCAGAGCAGGCGCGGGAGGGAAAATTGCCGGCAACTTGGAGTGTCATCATCGCATGGTTTTATCAGCGTCATAGGATGTTAAAATGGCCCTTTTCAGAGCCAATTCACACGAAAGAGTATTCTTAAAAAATCTGGTTGGGTACGGTAGTGAGTGTTTGTGTGTGCGGAAGGGAAATCGGGTGGCAAGTTTGGTGCTTGAAAGAGCACAAAATTATCAACGCATACACACAAACGCGGGCTGGGGAGCTTCATTTGTGTGCGCCTGGTTTCTGCCGTGCAACTACCCTCCACGAGTTTGCTCATCCGATCGATCTTGGGGAAAATCTAGAACAAAGATTGTATTTGCAATCAGTCACACCATTAGTTTTCAAAACTTTACTCCAAGATTTCTATATTTCGATTTTAGTGTGGTTCCGTGAACACAATTTTAGTGTGGTTTACTACACAAACACACACACGAGCAAATCCACAGTCGATGGCGCTTTCTTGCTACAAATACACTTGCAACGCACTGTTTGGTGCTCTAGGTGGTGTGTAGTATGTGTAAAGAGAATGAATAAAAAGATCAGAACCCAAATTTTCGCGAAGCGAAATCGTTACGTGACGATTTCCCCTCTTCGCAGACCTCCCCTCCTTTTCCTTCACGCTGATTGGTTAAACAAACCTTTCCCGATCATCCTCTCCAAGAGACGTGAGATTGATGTATCTAAAATCACCTCCACTCAAGCTCATAATTTTCTGACAGCCGAGGCGTCAACATCGAGTGGCAGTTGCAGAATCAGAAGGGACAGCAGAAATTTCCCCGGTGGAGAGGTCACCGAAATGGCTCGGGCCGTCACAGGAACGGGACGGATTGTCGCTGCAGGCCATCAAGGAAGAACTTTAGGGACCGATATGGTCAAGCTGCTGATCTTCACCCGGAAGGCTCCGGTTAACGGCATCAAGAAGGGGTCTCCGTGTTGTTCGAGAACCAGTTCCCTTTGGGTCAAGTTGGTTGTGGTTGCGATAAAGTTTATGGTTTTTGATACTGGACATGAAATTTGACATTTCGGCAGTCGTGACCACAATCCGGAGTGGCCGGAGGCCCCGCGGATGTTCCGAAGGGGGGACATTTGCCGAACCATAAGAGTTTACGCAATATGGGTATCAAACATCATGGATTTTGATATGGACATGAAATTTGAAATTTCGGCAGGAATGGCCACAATCCGGAGTGAAATATAGAATAATTATTTCGTAATCAATTAGAACCCTGGAAAGGGCAGTTGTAATGTTTGCTGTTGAAATTTACTTTGCTACCGCCGATTGCTTGCAACAGCTTTGCAAAAACATTTCCGCATCTTGGTAACTTTCGAGTGGTGAGGGAAAGTCGATTGATTTCACCTTGATTTATATTGCAGCTCCATTTGCAATTTCCGTCCCCTTAGTTCGATAGGACGTTGATATTATCTCTTAAAACTATTCACAAAAGAGTTGTCTTGTGTAATTATAAGGGAATCATGGGGAAATTTGGACCGGACATTCTAATCGAAAATTTCAACAATCATCTTGCAAAGTTCTTTGTCATACTGGTCATGTGTAACATAACCACCTGCACCTTTTTTGATTGCAAATTCAATTTTACATCGAAAAATGAAGTTGAAAAATTTTTACGGCCAATATTAGGATTTTTTGAAAAAAAATATATTAACTAAAAAATTATAACTCGGTCAAAGATTTTTTGCTCATTCTGGAAATTTCTGAAAAGTTGGTATTTGGTTTCCTCTAAAAAATATCAAAAAATAAAAATAGTGTTTTTTTTTGCAAATCAAGTTTTAGTGACAAAAAGTGAAATTACAAATCACCATTTTTTTTTTACCGTGCATCATTTTTTTTCAGTGTAGTCCGTATTCATACCTACAACTTTGCCAAAGAAACCAAATCGATAAAAAAAAACTTATTGGAAATTGGACGAGCTTTCTGGTAGAAATATTCACGAGACTGAAAAATCAAGGCTGTCATATAGAAATTGCCATAAATCACCAAAAAATCTATTTTTTCAACATTTTTATTTTCAAAACCGCTGTATCTTTCCGTGGATTGGACTTAGGACAGTGGTCAATATGAAGTTTTTTAAGTAAAATTGTCTGGGAATTCGATTCCCACTATCGGTTTTTAAAAATTTTGATGTTTAGACCACTTTTCAAAAAAAATTGTTTTAGTAAATGATTTTTGTATTTTTATAGTAGAGACATACCATCCTGCATTTTTTGTCAGTCTTTTTGTAACATTTTTGGCTTTTCCCTCAAAAATTTTGAACGAAAAAAAATCGTGACATCACCTTGAAATTTAATTTTTAAGCTTAAAAATCTAGAAATCTCATAGAAGTGGCATGTATTTTTGTTTCAGTGTATTTTTTTTTTCAGAAGGCCCGTTAAACTTCCTATAAGTTTGTCTTTGAACACTTTTTGATACGTTGCAACGGTTTCGAGATACTGTTAGTTTTTAAATTGCAAATTACATAAATATTTAAATAACTTACACCTTTCTCAAATGTTATTTTCGGGTACTATCGGCTCCATATACACAAAAATGGCTTATATAAGCCTAGGATAACATGTCTACAAAGTTTCATAGAATTCGGAGATGGTCGGGTGCAAAAGTACCAGAAAAATTCCTGATTTGAGCTGGAATTGCTCTATAGATATCCTGGAAACAATATTTCATTTCAAGAATTGAAAACTATTTTGAATTTTCTCTGATTTCTGAAAGATCATAAATTGATACAGCTTTATCGTTATTTTCGATCTCAGTTACATATTTCATCATGCTTAACACATTAAGATCAATATTTGACGTTCCAAGTACAGCAACATTTATGAAGACTCCAATGTTTTACCAAAGGTTATAGCCATTTAATGGTTAAAAAATCGAATATTTTCCAAAAGAAAAGTTGTACCTGGCTCAATAAATATCTTATGGATTGAGGTGCAAAAGACAAACTTCAATTTAAAACAACTTTCCTTGTCAATATTAATAATTCCGAGAATACCCAAAAATGCATCACAAAAATTAAAGCCCTACTGCGATGTAATTCTGAGGACGAATCACATTTCACAGAATCTACAGAGAGGAAGAATGCGTGGACATACCGTACCAAACGTCCCACACAATAATCTTCGAAATGAAACCAATTCTACGGATCGAAAAAGTAGCTCCATTATCCGGACTATCCTCGACACAGCTCTCCCAACAATTCGATCAAGAAACGCTTCTTCGCTTAAGAATGGATCGCAGAAAGAGTTGCCCGACATTCCTCACATTAGTCACAAATCCATGGAAAGCCGACTTCTCTATAAATAGTGACCCCCCCCCCCCCCGTTCAGATGGACCACATTCCACCTCTTCACCTCTCCAAACGCCTCTTCAGCTCGGATTTTACGCCGTCGGTGGCTTGGACGGTAAAAGCCGCTTCTTGGTGAGCATGAATGACATTTGATATAATGCCGAGTCGGCTGCGTTAAGTCGCGGCCTGATTTAATGAATCAACCCGACGCAGCTG
>NC_051861.1:105591282-105668782 GCF_015732765.1 Culex quinquefasciatus
TTCAAAAAATCATAACTCGGTCAAAAATTTTTTGCCCATTCTGGAAATTTCTGAAAAGTTGGCCTTTAAAACATATAAAAAAAATAAAAAAATAAAAATAGTGTTTTTTTTTTGCAAATCCAGTTTTAGTGACAAAAAAAGAAATTTAAAATCACCGAATACCTACAACATTGCCCAAGACACCAAATCGATCAAAAAATTCCTTCAAAAGATTCAGATTTTTGAATTTTCATGCATCATTTTTGTATGGACAGCTGCCAAATTTGTATGGAAAATAATATGGACAAATTAATAATGCAAAATGGCTTCCTTTGGGCATACCGAAGGCATCGAAAAAGTATCACTCGGATTAAAAAATACAAAAAAAAACTCGAATGACCGAAATCAGAGAGAACTGTTCTGCTGCAAAAGATAGACAAAATGAGTTGATGTAAATTTGCGCACAGTTTTCGCGCTCTTGTGCGGGGAACATTCCCCGATGGTCCAACTTTTAATTTGACGAGAGATGTTGAAAACTGTCCCACCTTGGCTTGATGGGCGAGTACTGCGACCGATGACGTGCGGTATAATTAATGTGGGAAGCTTCTGGCGGGAAGTGCTGAGTTCACCTAGTAGTATTATGGGTTACATGAAATTAACTGTAAAATTCTCTCCGTATAGTATGAAATTAAAAGGGTTTGCATTCCTGTTTTCAAAAAAAGCAACAAAATATGCAAATAAATTGACGCAACACAAAACATCATACGCGGTGTTTAAAATTTTGAATAATTTCACGTTTTTTTTTCAACCCTTCGTCTCTTCAAAAACGATCCACGGTCACGTCGTGTGTGGCATTGGCTCCCCTCACGTAACGCGCTCGCGTTGACCAAATTTACATCTGAATTGCTCGTTATCTCTAGCAGCAGCAGCGGAGTTATTTTGGACGCAGTCTCCAGTTTCCCAATGGCTTCCCAATGGGATCTCACCTGGTGGCCAGCAACGCACTGCCTCCTGCCAGCAGGCATCCCGAGCACCAATAATGGGTTCACATTAATGAAAGTTTTGGACGGGCGTCCGCCCGAAAGGAAAGAAAGCGTTTTACGTCTCATCACAGAGGACATCTCCCTGGGAGGAGGTCACTCTTAGCGGTCTGATGTGTGTTTTTTTATTTTTAGTACTGATTTTCAAGTTTTAATAATTTTTTAATCTAATCAATAAATTTACATATTTTTCAATATTCCTAATTGTGTTCCACAGTTTGCCAATATTTTAATAACTCCAACCCGGGCAGACGGTAATAACAAAATTAATAATATTTCAATAACAAATCCTGTTAAAATAACAAAAAGTGTTATTTTTTTAATCTGAATTCCAACTTCAAGAAGAAAAGATAATAACAGTTTCTGATAAAATAACAAAATTTGGTATTGAAGTGATATTATATTGAAAATGTTTAATAACACGCTAATAAGAGGAAATGTTATACATTTCAAAAACCCTCTTAATAACAAAATTTGTTATTCGTTCGGTATAATGACTTAGAAATAAAATTACCATAAATCGCACAAATGGAAAAATTTCTCGTTTTTCGTCGGGGTCATTATTTTGGCCATGAAATGGGGTCCTTAAGCTAAAATTATTCTTAAAAGTTGAAATTTTGAAAGTTGATTGTTTTTTAATTATTTGATATACCCCCTAAGGGATTTTGCTAAAATTGGCTAGAGCTATGGGATAATTTTGACCAATTTTGTCTGGGTCATTATTTTGGCCATGAAATGGGGTCCTTAAGCTAAAATTATTCTTAAAAGTTGAAATTTTGAAAGTTGATTGTTTTTTAATTATTTGATATACTCATTAAAGGAATTTGTTTAAAATGGTTAGAACTATGGGATAATTTTGACCAATTTTGTCAGGGTCATTATTTTGGCCATGAAATGGGTTCCTTAAGCTAAAATTATTCTAACAAAGTTGAAATTTTTAAAGTTGATTTTTTTTTAATTATTTGATATACCCCCTTAGTGATTTTGCTAAAATTGGTTAGAGCTATGGGGTAATTTTGACCAATTTCATCGTGGTCTTTACTTGACCATGAAATGGGGTCCTTAAGCTTAAATGAATCCAATAAATTTAACTTTTGAAAGTTGTTTTTTATATTGTTGAGATTTTTTGAAATGTGAATAACAAAAACTGTTATTATTTTCACAGAGCCAGGAAGTCAGAGCTGATGTTGAAATTCGAAGTGAGACCTCAGAGACGGCATCGGATTCAGCAAATATTCAGCAACTTTTACTTCGAATTGGAATCTGTCAAGTCGGGTACTTTTGGAGAGCTGAAGTCGGCGTTGACGTCATATCCTGCATCCAGAGTCGGAGTTGTCTTCAAAGTATGGATTCAAAGCCGCTTGTCGGTACCCGACTCTGCAGCCCTAACTAGTACAGAACAGTTATGGCAACTGCAGGTTTATTAGCAAATTGGAAATAAACCAAAACAATAACTTTTTTTGACATACAAGTTCAATAACAACTTTTGTTATTATACTGCTCCACCTCTCCTCACAAAATAACAAATCTTGTTATTACTTATGATATCCTCTGTGTTATTGGTTTGTTATTGCAATAACAACATAATAACAGTTTAAGTTATTCTTCGAACAAATCTTTCCCGAGCAGACGGAAATAACTTGGGAATAACATTGTTTGATATTTGAAAATACTAGGCCAATAACATTTTATGTTATTCTTAACAAATTTTGTTATTCACCATTATGTTTTTTTTTTGTTATTGGATTGTTGTAGTAATATCTGACTGATAACATTTTAAGTTATTCTTCAAACAAATCTTTGTTATTATTTTTTTGTTATTTTAACAACTAATCCGATCATCCCAATAACAGTTTGAGGTATTCTTCCATAACAAAAAATGTTATTTCTAAGTTGTTCTGGCTTTCAATCAATATCAGACAAATAACAAATTTTGTTATGATAACATAAACTGTTATTAAACTCTTATGAAAAAATGGATTTTGCAAGAATATTCCATAACACTTTCTGTTATATTAACAGTATTTGTTATTGAAATGTCATGAATTAAGTTATTACCTTGTTATTACCGTCTGCTCGGGTTGCTATTTTAACAACTAATCCGATCATCCCAATAACATATTTCGATCTTCTCACAATATCAGAAACTGACCTTCCCAAGTTGTTTCCGTCTGCTCAGGATAAAAAAAAATGTTATTCCTAAGTTATTTCCGTCTGCTCGGGAAGTCTAACAAATGGATTGGTCTGCTTACCTTGAAAGTCTCCAACTAAGTCTGTAAAGCTGGCTTTTTTCTAAAAAAAAGTATTTTTATTTTAAACAAGTAGGTTCACGAAAACAAATTCCTGATATCTTAAATTTAATTTTATTTCATTCATAGATAACTTCCAGAATCGCATTTTTTGAATTTTCAATTTTTTCTATGTTTTATAAAACTTAAAGAAAGCTTTTGCGTTTGAGTTAAAGATGATGAAAAATCTGCAAGTTTTGGAAAAAATATTGTCTTTCAAGAAGTATTTTTGAATTATAAAAAAACTGAACATTGCTTAAACAAAATCCTAGAAATGCCTGTAGCTTGAAAACTGTGCACTTAAAAAAAATACGGTTATTTAAGATTGTAAATTTCATTTTGCATCTTAAAATTATGTTCTAAATTATCTTTTCTAATAAAAAATAACATATTTTTATCAATAGTATCACCATTGCATGCAATTTCTGCTTGTATGCAACAGCGACGAACCGCCCTAATTCTCCATACAAACTTTGGGGAAAAACCAAAGTGCACGTGTTTCTGGGAACCCCAAACTTAATACTTCCCCTCGAGTTGAGCCTGCGCAGTCATTTTTGTCAATTTTTGTAGGTCAGTTTAAATGCACGACCCTTAACATTAGCGGAAATATACCTTTTTTAGAACTCTACCAAAAATCTAAATAAAAAAAAGATATTTTGAGAATTCAACTAATAAAACTAACCAACAATTTTGCCGGTTTTGATTAGGAATAAGGAATAGAATAGGACTAGTTTTAAGGTATGAATGTGTAAGGATTTGAAAAGGAGCGGCCGTGGCTGACTGGTTACGGTGTTCACTTTGTAAGCGAATGGTCCTGGGTTCGATTCGCATCTGTTCCCAACGAGAAAGTATATGAAATATAAATCTCGAAACTCTGAACATTAACAAAAAATCAAAGTCTCTCGAGTCAGGGTTCGATCCCCCGTCCTTTGGATTGGTAACCAGAAATGCTAACCACTAGGTCATCGCAACTTGATGAGCTATAACTGGAACTAGGAATACTGTTACTGTCAACTATATACGCGCTGGCTCCATGTCCATTTGGCAAGGGTTCGGAAGTTTTAAATAACGTTTGCATCCGATTGATGCAAACGTTCTTCAGGGCGGGGCTTGTCGATAAAAGCTGAGGTACCTCGCGCTCGGCTAGGCAGCGTAGAAATGGGATACCGAAGCTGCGAGTTATTTGCATGTATAGGATGTAGATCTAAAAATACATGGAAACAACTCAATTTGTAAGAAGCGGCCGCGTGGTCCCGTTTGGTTGGTTGCACACACACACACACACATGAAAATTTGATGATTTGAAGATACAAAGTGAAGGGTATAGCAATATTTACAGTGTTAAAATTATGTGGGAAATTACATTTGAGAAATGGTATATTCTTGGGGCTAGAATTCTGAGGAATGAGATAGATCTACCAACTTTTTAAATCTTTTATGATATCAATTATTTCTAATTCTTACAATGCATATTTCTGAATACGGACAAATTTTTATATTCTCCCAGGTTAATAGTTTCAAAAGCATTAAAATCTAGAAAGTTCCTCAATCTGCAAATTATTGAAAAAAGGTTTGAAGCAAGGATCCTGAATCCAGAAATCACTCACTCATCACCGATTGAACCTTTGCCGACGGAAACGCGCGACGATTCATGAACGAACACAACTCGCTAGCTGCCAGCGTCTTGGCCAATCGCTACACACAGTGATACAAATACTTCGTGACTTTCTTTGTATTTGGCTTTTTGGAACAATCAGGTCCCTTGGTTCGAAATATTCAAGAAAGCTAAACAATTTACACTTTTTTAAAGCGTGAATGTATTTTTTTTAGTCTTCAAATCATTCAATATTATCAGTCTTTGCATAAGAAAAATCACAAAAAAAAAAAAGATATCTAGGCTCGTTAAGAGTTAACAGTCCAGCCCGTCAGTCATCTTCAAAGTGACCAGTCTAGACCAGCGAGAGGGTCAGTGTGAGGTGGCCCCTTAATGACACGATTCCTTCCCTCCCGAAAAAAAAAACGCGTCACACAAAACCGACTGACTGACCAGGCAACTGACCGAGCAACAACATAACAATCAAGATTGATGGACCAGTGTCCGAGCCGCAGCTCCACGGGAGCCGCTGATTTGTTGTTTTGGCTCGGCCCGTGAGTGAAATAGGTGAAATTTCGTGACGGTTTTTTGATTAGATGACCATCAAATGAATCAGAGGACCAAAGAGGGCGCGCACGCGTTGGCGGAAATTTGAAACCCGATGAATGAATTAAAGCTCATATTGTCGTCCGGAATTCGTCACGGATTTTGGGGTTATGGCTTCGTGAACAACGTGGGCTTGTAGTAGAAGTTTTGAATTTTTACATTGCCAGTTTAAATTAGGTACGCTGCCGTCAACTGGTGTGAATCGGGACAGCAGTCTGAAAAAAGACAGTAGTTTTAAGAGCTTCAAATTTGAACATCAAGAGGTACTCAGTTGGCTTACCTCACTTCAAAATTATTGTTTTTTAAAGTTAATTTTTAACTTGGATAAATGAAAGTCCTCAAGTCGTCAAGTCGTCAAGTCACCAAGTCACCTGGTCACCAAGTCGCCTGGTCACCAAGTCGCCTGGTCACCAAGTCATCAAGTCGTCAAGTCGCCTGGTCACCAAGTCGCCTGGTCACCAAGTCGCCTGTTCACCAAGTCATCAAGTCGTCAAGTCGCCTGGTTACCAAGTCGCCTGGTCACCAAGTCGCCTGGTCACCAAGTCGCCTGGTCATCAAGACATCAAGTCGTCAAGTCGCCTGGTCATCAAGACATCAAGTCGTCAAGTCGCCTGGTCACCAAGTCATCAAGTCGTCAAGTCGCCTGGTCACCAAGTCGCCTGGTCACCAAGTCATCAAGTCGTCAAGTCGCCTGGTTACCAAGTCGCCTGGTCACCAAGTCGCCTGGTCACCAAGTCATCAAGTCGTCAAGTCGCCTGGTTACCAAGTCGCCTGGTCACCAAGTCGTCTGGTCACCAAGTCGCCTGGTCACCAAGTCATCAAGTCGTCAAGTCACCTGGTTACCAAGTCGCCTGGTCACCAAGTCGCCTGGTCACCAAGTCGCCTGGTCATCAAGACATCAAGTCGTCAAGTCGCCTGGTCATCAAGACATCAAGTCGTCAAGTCGCCTGGTCACCAAGTCATCAAGTCGTCAAGTCGCCTGGTCACCAAGTCGCCTGGTCACCAAGTCATCAAGTCGTCAAGTCGCCTGGTCACCAAGTCGCCTGGTCACCAAGTCGCCTGGTCACCAAGTCGCCTGGTCACCAAGTCATCAAGTCGTCAAGTCGCCTGGTTACCAAGTCGCCTGGTCACCAAGTCGCCTGGTCATCAAGACATCAAGTCGTCAAGTCGCCTGGTCATCAAGACATCAAGTCGTCAAGTCGCCTGGTCACCAAGTCATCAAGTCGTCAAGTCGCCTGGTCACCAAGTCGCCTGGTCACCAAGTCATCAAGTCGTCAAGTCGCCTGGTTACCAAGTCGCCTGGTTACCAAGTCGCCTGGTCACCAAGTCGCCTGGTCACCAAGCCGTCAAGTCGTCAAGTCGTCAAGTCACCAAGTCGCCTGGTCACCAAGTCGGTCACGAAGTCGCCTTGTCACCAAGTAGCCTGGGGACCAAGTCGCCTGGTCACCAAGTTGTCAAGTCGTCAAGTCGCCTGGTCACCTAGTCGTCAAGTCGTCAAGTCGCCTGGTCATCAAGTCACAGAGTCACCAAGTCATCTAGTCACCTGGTCACCAAGTCGTCAAATCGCCAAATCGTCAAGTCGTCAAGTCACCAAGTCGCCTGATTACGAAATCGCCTGGTCACCAAGTCGCTTGGTCACCAAGTAGCCTGGTCACCAAGTCGCGTGATCACCAAGTCATCAAGTCGTCAAGTCGCCTGGTTACCAAGTCGCCTGGTCACCAAGTCGCCTGGTCACCAAGTCGCCTGGTCATCAAGACATCAAGTCATCAAGTCGCCTGGTCACCAAGTCATCAAGTCGTCAAGTCGCTTGGTCACCAAGTCGCCTGGTCACCAAGTCATCAAGTCGTCAAGTCGCCTGGTTACCAAGTCGCCTGGTTACCAAGTCGCCTGGTCACCAAGTCGTCAAGTCGCCTTGTCACCAAGTCACCTGGTCACCAAGTCGCATGGTCACCAAGTCGCCTGGTCACCAAGTCGTCAAGTCGTCAAGTCGTCAAGTCACCAAGTCGTCTGATTACGAAATCGCCTGGTCACCAAGTCGCCTGGTCACCAAGTCATCAAGTCGTCAAGTCGCCTGGTTACCAAGTCGCCTGGTCACCAAGTCGCCTGGTCACCAAGTCGCCTGGTCATCAAGACATCAAGTCGTCAAGTCGCCTGGTCATCAAGACATCAAGTCGTCAAGTCGCCTGGTCACCAAGTCGTCAAATCGCCTTGTCACCAAGTCACCTGGTCACCAAGTCGCATGGTCACCAAGTCACCTGGTCACCAAGTCGCATGGTCACCAAGTCGCATGGTCACCAAGTCATCAAGTCGTCAAGTCGCCTGGTCACCAAGTCGCCTGGTCACCAAGTCGCCTGTTCACCAAGTCATCAAGTCGTCAAGTCGCCTGGTTACCAAGTCGCCTGGTCACCAAGTCGCCTGGTCACCAAGTCGCCTGGTCATCAAGACATCAAGTCGTCAAGTCGCCTGGTCATCAAGACATCAAGTCGTCAAGTCGCCTGGTCACCAAGTCATCAAGTCGTCAAGTCGCCTGGTCACCAAGTCGCCTGGTCACCAAGTCATCAAGTCGTCAAGTCGCCTGGTTACCAAGTCGCCTGGTCACCAAGTCGCCTGGTCACCAAGTCATCAAGTCGTCAAGTCGCCTGGTTACCAAGTCGCCTGGTCACCAAGTCGTCTGGTCACCAAGTCGCCTGGTCACCAAGTCATCAAGTCGTCAAGTCACCTGGTTACCAAGTCGCCTGGTCACCAAGTCGCCTGGTCACCAAGTCGCCTGGTCATCAAGACATCAAGTCGTCAAGTCGCCTGGTCATCAAGACATCAAGTCGTCAAGTCGCCTGGTCACCAAGTCATCAAGTCGTCAAGTCGCCTGGTCACCAAGTCGCCTGGTCACCAAGTCATCAAGTCGTCAAGTCGCCTGGTCACCAAGTCGCCTGGTCACCAAGTCGCCTGGTCACCAAGTCGCCTGGTCACCAAGTCATCAAGTCGTCAAGTCGCCTGGTTACCAAGTCGCCTGGTCACCAAGTCGCCTGGTCATCAAGACATCAAGTCGTCAAGTCGCCTGGTCATCAAGACATCAAGTCGTCAAGTCGCCTGGTCACCAAGTCATCAAGTCGTCAAGTCGCCTGGTCACCAAGTCGCCTGGTCACCAAGTCATCAAGTCGTCAAGTCGCCTGGTTACCAAGTCGCCTGGTTACCAAGTCGCCTGGTCACCAAGTCGCCTGGTCACCAAGCCGTCAAGTCGTCAAGTCGTCAAGTCACCAAGTCGCCTGGTCACCAAGTCGGTCACGAAGTCGCCTTGTCACCAAGTAGCCTGGGGACCAAGTCGCCTGGTCACCAAGTTGTCAAGTCGTCAAGTCGCCTGGTCACCTAGTCGTCAAGTCGTCAAGTCGCCTGGTCATCAAGTCACAGAGTCACCAAGTCATCTAGTCACCTGGTCACCAAGTCGTCAAATCGCCAAATCGTCAAGTCGTCAAGTCACCAAGTCGCCTGATTACGAAATCGCCTGGTCACCAAGTCGCTTGGTCACCAAGTAGCCTGGTCACCAAGTCGCGTGATCACCAAGTCATCAAGTCGTCAAGTCGCCTGGTTACCAAGTCGCCTGGTCACCAAGTCGCCTGGTCACCAAGTCGCCTGGTCATCAAGACATCAAGTCATCAAGTCGCCTGGTCACCAAGTCATCAAGTCGTCAAGTCGCTTGGTCACCAAGTCGCCTGGTCACCAAGTCATCAAGTCGTCAAGTCGCCTGGTTACCAAGTCGCCTGGTTACCAAGTCGCCTGGTCACCAAGTCGTCAAGTCGCCTTGTCACCAAGTCACCTGGTCACCAAGTCGCATGGTCACCAAGTCGCCTGGTCACCAAGTCGTCAAGTCGTCAAGTCGTCAAGTCACCAAGTCGTCTGATTACGAAATCGCCTGGTCACCAAGTCGCCTGGTCACCAAGTCATCAAGTCGTCAAGTCGCCTGGTTACCAAGTCGCCTGGTCACCAAGTCGCCTGGTCACCAAGTCGCCTGGTCACCAAGTCGCCTGGTCATCAAGACATCAAGTCGTCAAGTCGCCTGGTCATCAAGACATCAAGTCGTCAAGTCGCCTGGTCACCAAGTCGTCAAATCGCCTTGTCACCAAGTCACCTGGTCACCAAGTCGCATGGTCACCAAGTCACCTGGTCACCAAGTCGCATGGTCACCAAGTCGCATGGTCACCAAGTCGCATGGTCACCAAGTCGCATGGTCACCAAGTCGTAAAGTCGTCAAGTCGTCAAGTCACCAAGTCGCCTGGTCACCAAGTCGGTCACGAAGTCGCCTTGTCACCAAGTAGCCTGGGGACCAAGTCGCCTGGTCACCAAGTTGTCAAGTCGTCAAGTCGCCTGGTCACCTAGTCGTCAAGTCGTCAAATCATCAAGTCACAGGGTCACCAAGTCATCTAGTCACCTGGTCACCAAGTCGTCAAATCGCCAAATCGTCAAGTCGTCAAGTCACCAAGTCGCCTGATTACGAAATCGCCTGGTCACCAAGTCGCTTGGTCACCAAGTAGCCTGGTCACCAAGTCGCGTGGTCACCAAGCTGTCAAGTCGTCAAGTCGCCTGGTCACCAAGTCGTCAAGTCGTCAAGTCGTCAAGTCACCAAGTAGCCTGGGGACCAAGTCACCTGGTCACCAAGTTATCAAGTCATCAAGTCGCCTGGTCACCTAGTCGTCAAGTCGTCAAGTCGCCTGGTCACCAAGTCGCCTGGTCACCTAGTCATCTAGTCACCTGGTCATCTAGTCACCTGGTCACCAAGTCGTCAAATCGTCAAATCGTCAATTCGTCAAGTCTACAAGTCGCCTGGTTACGAAGTCGCCTGGTCACCAAGTCGCTTGGTCACCAAGTAGCCTGGTCACCAAGTCGCCTGGTCACCAAGTTGTCAAGTCGTCAAGTCGCCTGGTCACCAATTCGCCTGGTCATCAAATCGCCTGATCATCAAGTCGCCTAGTCATCAAATCGTCAAGTCGTCAAGTCACCAAGTCTCCTGTTCACCAAGTCGTCAAGTCGTCAATTCTGTTTTTGACAAATATCATAACAAATATAAAGTTTAAACAATTTAAAACCAACGAAATTAAATGGCAATCCACCGTGCAATCAACCCACAAGATAAACATCGTTCAGCTCAGATCCAAACCATTCCTGAGCCCCATCAAATAGAGCGGGGGAGACTTTATTATCGCATCTACACCCACCCACCGAGTTAAAGGTCACGCGAATTACTATCCTCATCCAGACAACCCCGGCAATAACCGATGGCAATATTTGCGCGATTATTCCTTCATCAGTACAACTGCTCCCCGTCAATTTTCGTTTGTTCGCTCTTTTTTATGCAAATAACAGCCAGTCAGCCACTAACGCTGGGTGCAATCATAATGCTTCGCTGGGGCTTACTAGCCCTGTATAAGAAGGCATTAAGGCATCGACCAACGATAGGCACGACTTTTTCCTTGCGCTTAATTGACGCTCATTTGAGCGCCGGTATAATTCATCTTCTTACTCTGGCTGATGATGACGACCGGAGACCACCCAACCGTGGGGGCCATTCTCGGCCAGTTGCATCATCGTCGGTGCAATCTGCAAGTGCATTAGCATTATGCGAATCGCGAGGGGTAATTTCTTCAACGATTGATGACAATGGTCGTAATGCTTGTCTAGGGCGTATCCTAGAATTGCCCAAAACCCTGGAGAATTTCCCATATTCTCTTAAAAAAGTGAAGCTTCGCTTTTTAAACAGGATGTTCAAGCGACTCGTACAAAGCGTCGTCAAATTTTAGTTCCACTTTGTTCCTCCGATATCGCCCCCAAAACACTCATCTAAAATCGTTTCGCCAAACATGCACTGCACCACGCTGAGACACATCCCCAATATTTGAACAGGTCGTTTTCCCTTTTCCTCTCCAGAAGCAAAAAAAAAAAACAGTACTCACACATTAAGTTGCTGGTTCAACATTTCCTCTCGAATGCAAATGACCACCCGTCCGTGCGTCCTTGCACCACCTTATCGCGTGTTACGTTCCGACAGGACTCTCCCTAGAACTCCCGGCAATCCGACAAGCAAATGTCTTTTCAATAGCATCGCTGGATGTAAAGTTGGCGCTTTCCAGACATTACATTTATTTGAGTTTAGACTGGGGGCCGGTCCTTCTTTTTCTTCGTTTTTGGGTTGGTGCTCGAGGAGCTCCCAAAATAAAAACGTGAAAACGATAGCAATTTTTGGGGATGCTTGACGAGAGCTTCGTTCTCGAAGGGGGTTGAAAGGGGAGATTGGGGTGTTATGGATACTCTCAAAATCTTAATTTCGAAATGTTTTATGCAAAAAGTTTTACACTTTTTAAAGTTGGAAATTCTCAAAGCTGACCGGGAAAATTATTTTGAAAATAATAATCAAAATGATAGAAGAAAGTGAGTCCATCCAGCAGTTTTCTACAATCAGAGGCCGCTCTCTAGCAAAAATATCTTGAACTTTCTTTTTTGTTAAATACGCTCAGCTAAATTTTATTTTTGTAATTTTTTTGACATTGATATTCAGACGTGTTGTATGGCATTTTAATATTATTATTTTTTGATGATTAAATTTAATTAAATGATTAACTGTAGTTTCAATTCATAAAGTTCCGTTACTGCTATTAACCACAATTGAAAAATTGCACTTTAAAATTAAAAATTAATAAGAAAAGACATTTAACACAAAAAAAAATCTGAAATAAAATTAGCTTGATTTTCTTAGGTATTTTAAATTTGAATGATTATCAAATTAATTAATTGATTTAAAAAGAAACTAAAACAGTTTGTGCACTTAAGTTGATTTGCTTACTCTTAAAAAAAAGAATAACGTTTGGCTTCAGTCTTAAATTAAGCCAACAATATATTTTTCATGAATTATGAATCTTCAAAATCTTTGAGTCTTGGAAGCTAAAACTCTGAATTAATAAATAAAAACTTATTTTTGATGGTTAAGTTGTATCATATGCCTTTGTCATTATATGTGAAAAAGGTATTTTACTTTTTAAGTCAAAATTAAGTAATGTTTGGTCTCTAAGAGATTATGGTTTGACACTCATTTTTGTCTAATGGTTTAAGTTTTTGTACAGTATTCGTGTAATTAAAGCGTCCAATTTTTTTGAAATGGTTTTAAAAACTATTATAAAAAAACTTTTGTTACAATTTTAAAGCTTAAAATAATAGAATTGATTGATAACTTTCAATTGGTGACCACTTCTCAATTCAACTCGTGTTATTCTTGGAATGTTTTAAACATGAACTATAAAAAAATTGGTTCTATGATTTAAAATTTATTTTATTACTATTTCAATGTTTTGTAAAAAAACATATTTTCTAGATTAAATTTTTGCCATATATTGGTTTATTTATACAGCAATTCCATTTGAAAAGAGCCTAAACCAAAAAAAAAGTTCTCCGATCGGGCTCAAAATTTTTCTGGGGGTTCCTTGGCCAAAATAATTAGACCCGTATTTTTTTGTTTGGCCATTAGGGTGGCCTACATCGTGCTAGGGTGGTTCAAAAAATGGCAATTTTCGTCATTTTTCGCAAAAACCACTTTTTTCTAAAAATCATATCTCCGCGCCATTTCATCCGATTTTAGCTGTCTTAGACGCAAAAGAAAGGTGATGAGTTTGGCTATTTGGGAAAAATAGTAAAAAGTTCCAAAAATCTAGCTTAACAATTGAAAAAGTCGTATGAAAACTTAAAATGGCGTTTTGACCGTGTCTGGACCAAAGAGCCTATGTCTGAAAATATTTTTATCGGATTCCTCGGAAAATTTCACATAACATATCAAAAAATTGGCGATGTCGAACCGTACGTTTTGGAGATACGATTTTTTGAAAATAAAAACTGCGTTTTTCGACGCGCCACGCGCAAAAACGGGAAAATGACGAAATCGGCAAAAAATCAACTTTTTTCACTAAAACTGCGATAACTTTAAAATTTCAGCGATGACCTATACATGTCTGGGTACCAAAATTTTCGTAATTGAGAGACGCAACTTTTGGTACCATAACAAAAAAATGACAAAAAATGACGAAAATTGCCATTTTTTGAACCACCCTAGCACGATGAAGGCCACCCTAATGGCCAAACAAAAAAATACGGGTCTAATTATTTTGGCCAAGGAACCACCAGAAAAATTTTGAGCCCGATCGGAGAACTTTTTTTTTGGTTTAGGCTCTTTTCAAATGGAATTGCTGTATAAATCTAGTCATAATACCAAAATATGTTTTTTCAATTCCGTCGTGAAACTACTTACTTTTCCTGTCATTCTTGAACGAAGAAAAAGCCTACTTTTCTGTACCAAAAATAACCGAATCAAATAGCAACACTTTTCAAAATAAATGCTGGAAAGTTCTACTTTTCAGCACTGAAATGGGTGCTGAAAAGTTGAACTTTATAGCACTTGTTTCGAAAAGCAACACTTTAAAAAAATAGATTCAAACGATTTATTGACAAAATACATTTTTACTTAAAATTTCACTTAATTGGTGTTTTTTCGGAATTGCAAAAAATGTTGTATAGAACTCGTTGCAAAACTTGATTTTTTCAGCACTCTTCGTATTTATTCAACTCGGTGAACCTCGTTGGATGAATGTACGACTCGTGCTGAAAAATTCCTATTTTTGCAACTTGTTGCATAAACTACTATTTTGATGTCTAATTATTTGATAGTCGAGCTTAGGTATGACCCCTTAACTAAAAATGGCGCTAAAAATGGCGGTGATGCAATATTGAAAAATGCATTTTACTTTTAATAATGCAATCAACAACTCAAATTTGAGTAAAATGGGGTCGTAGAATTTTATGTTAAAAACAAGAAAATGAAAAAAAATACGGAAGGTCCCATACAAAAACCTACGGATAATCGAGGCTTCGAAAAATCGAGTCTGGACTGTGCTTCAAAATAACTTAAAGACGTATATAATAATAACTTGTCAAGTGAAAATTATTGTTTTCAAGATTGGATGTTTTTTTCTTGTGAGGACCGTTGAAACATTAAAGGGCAATTTTGAAGGTTATAATGTTTGAGTCGTATGTATGGTTCATGGGTCAAACAGTTTGATTTTTTTTGAGACTATGATTTGATGCAAAATCAGCTAGAATATAAAAATATGCAATGATTTAGCTAAAAATATACAAATGCAATCAGACTAAACGAAGCAAATTAATGTTTCATTATGTTGCTAAATTTTGATTAAAAATGTATTAAGATGTTATTTTGGTAGGATTGTGGTAGTATATGAGCAGTTCTCTCAGATTTCGGTCATTCGATATTTTTCTGTATTTTTTATTCTGACTGAAACTTTTTTGGTACCTTTGGTATGCCTAAAGAAGCCATTTTGCATCATTAGTTTGTCCATATAATTTTCCATACAAATTTAGCAGCTGGCCATACAAAAACGATGTATGAAAATTCAAAAATCTGTATCTTTTGAAGGAATTTTTTGATCGATTTGGTGTCTTCGGCAAAGTTGCTGGTATGGATATGGACTACACTGAAAAGAAAATGATACACGGTAAAAAAAATTGATGATTTTTTATTTAACTTTATGTCACTAAAACTTCATTTGCAAAAATACTATTTTAATTTTTATTTATTTTTTGATGTGTTTTAGAGGAAATCAAATTTCCAGGTTATGCAAAAAATCTTTGAGCGAGTTATGAATGATTTTTGAATCAATACTGATTTTCGAAATATTGGTCGCAAAAATTTTTTAACTTCATTTTTCGATGTAAAATCAAATTTGCAATCAAAAAGTACTCTAGTGTAATTTTGATAAAGTGCACCCTTTTCAAGTTAAATCTATTTTTAGGTGACTTTTTTTTAAAATAGTCAAAGTTTTTAATTTTTTCAATTAGTGCACATGTTTGCCCACTTTTCAAACATTTTTTTTGAAAAGCTGAGAAAATTTTCTATAATGCAAAAGCACTTTTGAACTTTATTGATACGACCTTTAGTTGCTGAGATATTGCCATGCAAGTGTTTAAAACAGTAAAATTGATGTTTTCTTAGTCTCACCCAAACAACACACCATTTTCTATATCTCAGCAACTAATGGTCCAATTTCAATGTTAAAGTATGAAACATTCGTGAAATTTTCCGATCTTTTTGAAAAAAATATTTTCAATTCTTTTAAACCAAGACTAACACTTCAAAAGGGCCAAACATTCATTATTACGCCCTTTTAAAATGTAAGTTTTCGTTTAAAAATTTTGAAAATATTTTCTCAACTTATCAAAACAATTTTTTTCAAAGGTGGGCAATCATGTGCACTTATTAAAAAAAATGAAAAACTGCGACTATTTTCAAAAATGTCACCTAAAAATAGATTTAACTTGAAAACGGTGCACTTTATCAAAATTTCACTAAAGTACATTTTGATTGCAAATTTGATTTTACATCGAAAAATGAAGTTAAACAATTTTTGTGATCAATTTTTCGATTTTTTGAAAAAAATCAGTATTGATTCAAAAATTCAGAACTCGCTCAAAGATTTTTTGCACAGCCTGGAAATTTCTGAAAAGATGGCATTTGATGTCCTCTAAAACATATCAAAAAATAAAATAGTGTTTTTTTGCAAATCAAGTTTTAGTGACCAAAAGTTAAATAAAAAGTCACCAATTTTTTTAACGTGTATCATTTTTTTTCCAGTCTAGTCCATATCCATACCTACAACATTGCCGAAGACACCAAATCGATCAAAAATTTCTTAAAAAAGATACAGATTTTTGAATTTTCACATATCATTTTTGTATGGACAGCTACCAAATTTGTATGGAAAATTATATGGACAAACTAATGATGCAAAATGGCTTCTTTGGGCATACCGAAGGCACCAAAAAAGTTGTATTCGGATTAAAAAATACAAAAATTAAAATTTAGGAAAAAACGACTACGTAAAGAACTGCTCATTAAAAAAAATCCAATTTCGTAAAACCAATGATTAATCGCCTTGTGAATAAATATACAAAACAATTTACCTCCGGTTTTTTTTCACTTATATATAATTTAGATTTTTATGGAAGAGGAAAACATGAATTTTGATTCTAATTATAATATTTTTTCATAGATCTGTTAATGTTTAAAAAAAAGACTCTGACTTAATAAAAAAGTATGAAAATTGATGTCACGAGCAATGGTTTCAACATTTTCATGAAAAAAGTGGTTTGAAATGCATTATTCACCTGTCCAGCTGTTTTGCCATCATTAGTTTCCAAAATATCTAAGTAGGTGAAATATACCCACTTTGATCACTCTAAGCGTTCGTCCAATTCTCATCACTTTTGCATTTTCCGCTATTAAACCAACATTTTCTGATGTATCAACAATGAAGAGTTGCTTGTTCACTTTTATTTTAGCTATTTATTACTTTGGAACAGTCAAAAACACTTTATGAAACTTCTGGTATTGACGAAATTTTTTTTTTTGTGGTGCTGTGTATTGGAATTTTATGAAAATTTAAAACATTTTTAAACAACTATAAACATGCAAAATATGATTATCAACGCAGAAAAAATAGTTTTTAGATTGTTTTCAGTTGATTATACTTCTTTCTTATAGAAATTTTTAAGTTTTTTGGCAAAATATTAGTTTTACCCTTGATTTTTCAGACCAATTTTGAAAGGGAGGGGGGAGGTCAACATGAACTTTGAAAAATATTTGCAACACCTTTATTAAAAAAAAATCATAAGAATACAAAAAGTAACAAATATATTCTGCATTTCCATATGAAAGTAAAACGCAAAACTTAAAAATAGCCCAACATTGATCCGGAATTTGCTTGGCCCAAATAGTTAGAAATGAACCACAAATATTACAAAAAATATTTTTTTCAACATGTGAAAGAAAATTTAAGCAAATACAAAAAATATTCATTTTAGGCATCTAAGGTTTTGTCTTATCATTATCAAAAATGTTTTGGGGTCATTCCACTTGAATCGTCCACAAAAAAGTTCAAAATTTAAATCAACATTTTCTATCATTGAATTCCACAAATAATTTTTAGTTTGCGTTGTGTGTTGCGCAAATGAAAATTTGATGCTTAATTTTCATTTAGAGCGGATATTTTTACAAAAGTTTTGTTCTCATCATCACAAACTGAAAAAAAATGTTTAGTTCTATGATTTTGATTCCGTCAATCGATTTTACGTCAAAAATTCTTTAAAAAAAATCCGTTCATACATCGATATTTTGAGAACTAATGATTGGAAAGCAACTGGACGCGTGTAAAATGCATTTTAAAACATTTGTTTTATTCAAGTGTTAAACTTAGGCTTGTTATTAAAAACAAAAACTGAAAAAAATATTTGCAACGGCCTTAGCTATGCTAATATTTATTTTAACTTGAATTTAGAATGGCTTCATCTTTTTTTACAACAAAATACTCATGTTTAAAATTCCTACTCTGTATGTCTTTTCATCATTTTTTGTCCACTATAATAACTTAGGCAAAATTTAAAATTATCACCCCTTATTCCCTTTTTCACAAAAGTCCGTATTACTGCAACAAGTTTAGATCGGTGTGGGAGGACGGTCCGAGGACGATTTCTTGACGAAGGGAGTGTGCTTTCTTTCAATCCTTTTTTTTATTCTGCCAAAGAGATGAAATTGAAGTTTTCCCCACCGCCCATTCAAGTCCCAAAAAAAACGCAGAAGAAAAAGGACTCAGACGGTCCCACTCTCTTCTGTTATATTATTTTCTCCATTTTTTCGGTGGGTGGAACGAGATTCGTCTGTTCGTGTTTAACTATCACTTTACAAGAGTCGACGAAAAGTTCAACGACTATGTCGAGTGGATTTTGAGAGGTGG
This sequence comes from Culex quinquefasciatus, assembly GCF_015732765.1. Classification (NCBI taxonomy): domain Eukaryota; kingdom Metazoa; phylum Arthropoda; class Insecta; order Diptera; family Culicidae; genus Culex; species Culex quinquefasciatus. Next base: position 105,609,626 of record NC_051861.1, read on the forward strand.
GGTGAGTGTTGTACTTAAGTTTTTTTTTTTTTGGCGGGGATTAAAATTCAGTTTCTTCAGATATACCTTACTTGAAAAATAGTCAAATATCGAAATTCAAATTAAAGTCATTATGCTTGCTTCACACAAACCAATTAGAGCACATGACAGCCTCTGTCCGTTTCCTAATTGACTTCTCCTCGAAACGCGTGTGTTTGTCCACCGACAGGACATCCCTCCTCAGAAAAGGGGGAGGGTGACAAGAAGGTTGGATGGGACGCAATGTCACCGTGTCGCTTGTCGGGGGCACCAGACTGGTCATAAACAGCCGAAGCTTTTAAACTGCTGGAAATAGACGAGACTTTTTTGAAATTCTGGTCAAGATTACCACAGATCTCACTGGGTTCTTGTCCCGGGAATGTAAAATAAACCTGCTGGTGGGTGTCTCAACTAAAAGAAATTTGAATTTAATCAAAAAAACTTCGTCTGTATCCGGATCATCCTTCGAAACTCCAAGCCCTAGCCCGTAATGTGCGGTCCGGTACCGTCATGGCATCGCTAAATTATGGACAGTTCCAGGCAAAAGGCTTTCTCACTGCCGCTGCACTTGGAGTCTGTTGTGTTTCTGTCCAATTTATGCTTCATTTTGTGGTCAGCCAAGCAAATTGGACGAAGCCCGGCCGGCCGGCCAGGAAGGCAATTAAGCACGCTGGTGGTGACCGATCCGGACCGGTGCATTCGCGTTGGCAGGATTATTCACCACCAGGGTGTGAGTGAGAGTGTGTCCTCGATATCCGGTGGCCATTTAGTGTTCTGTGACCTGGGACATTGAGGGCGAATGAAGTCTCGCGAGGTCATCGCGGTTGTATTGACATGCGATTTGTCGGGTTTGTAGGACGTATAGAGTTGAATTAGAAGCAATGACCATGGCGAAAAATTTTGAATTTTAAAAATTTAATAATTCAAAAACTCAACAGCTCTAACCAAATTTCTTTGTCTCAACCCGAGGCCCAAACCATGTTCACGCTTCGTCACCGTTTGCAGCCGCAGAGTGGCTTGATTCTTTCTTTGTCCCCCAGGAACTTGGGGGGAACAATGTTCTGAAAGTGTTACCAAAGACAGAATAAAAAAAAAACCTTTTCCGTCCTGCGGGTGTAAAGTGTTAAGAAACACACCAGCTCGCTCGCCAGTTTGTTCACACATTGTGTAATTTTCCAGCATGACAACTTTGTGATTGAAATATTGCACTTTTGTTTCTGCCCTGGGACGACGACGACGAAAGCCATGTTCTGCCGCCGCCGCCGCGCTGGCTGACCATCAGACCAACTCTACGGAGAATTGTTGGACGGAAAAATGCCTCAGATTACTTCACGGTGTGGAATTCAACGAGCTTTGAGGGTAGGAGAGGCTGGGGTCGAAGATTACAGCAGAAATGTTTGCCTTGGTAGCATTATTTAGCAAAGACACCCACCAACTGCTTGATTTAACATTGCAAAGACACAAACCAAGCAAGCAAATGGTTCAATTTCTTAACTAGATGCTCCAATCTCCCCTAAACCTACGTATTTCACATTCCAAATGAACAAACCTTTCTCAAACCTCCCCGAAAGGATGCAACCAGCAGCAGTAGCACCGACGAAAACGACAAACTCTCTCATCCATCGGTGTTTGTTGAAATAAAATTTATATCCACAATCTTGCAAAGTGCCTTCGAATAAAACGGGTCCGGAATCCGGTCACTTCGTTAGGTATTGTTTGACTGACCTTCCCCGCTCCCTTAATCAGGCGTCTAATTTTATTGCCCATTTCCGGCCCGGAATCAATGAGAACGAGCGAATGAGACGTGATAACCCTCTAATTGGATTAAATTTTTCGTGGGGGGAGCTGCTTGATTTGTCGATTTTAGCAATTTTTACGTTTTTTGCAATTTTTTGCAATTTTTGCACGTTTGGCAATTTTTGCAATTTTTGCAATTTTTGCAATTTTTGCAATTTTTTGCAATTTTTTGCAATTTTTGCCATTTTTGCAATTTTTGCATTTTTTGTAATTTTTGTAATTTTTGCAATTTTTGCAATTTTTGCAATTTTTGCAGTTTTTGTAAATTTTGCACATTTTGCAAATTTTGCAAATTTTGCAATTTTTGCAATTTTTGCAATTTTTTCAATTTTTGCAATTTTTGCAATTTTTGCAATTTTTGCATTTTTTGTAATTTTTGTAATTTTTGCAATTTTTGCATTTTTTGCAGTTTTTGTAAATTTTGCAAATTTTGCAAATTTTGCAAATTTTGCAAATTTTGCAAATTTTGCAAATTTTGCAAATTTTGCAATTTTTGCAATTTTTGCAATTTTTGCAATTTTTGCAATTTTTGCAATTTTTGCAATTTTTGCAATTTTTGCAATTTTTGCAATTTTGCAATTTTGCATTTTTCAATTTTGCAATTTTTGCTATTTTTGCAATTTTGCAATTTTTGCAATTTTGCAATTTTGCAATTTTGCAATTTTGCAATTTTGCAATTTTGCAATTTTGCAATTTTGCAATTTTGCAATTTTGCAATTTTGCAATTTTGCAATTTTGCAATTTTGCAATTTTGCAATTTTGCAATTTTGCATTTTTTCAATTTTGCAATTTTTGCAATTTTGCAATTTTGCAATTTTGCAATTTTGCAATTTTTGCAATTTTTCAATTTTGCAATTTTGCAATTTTGCAATTTTGCAATTTTGCAATTTTGCAATTTTGCAATTTTGCAATTTTGCAATTTTGCAATTTTGCAATTTTGCACGTTTGGCAATTTTGCATTTTTGCAATTTTGCAATTTTGCAATTTTGCAATTTTGCAATTTTGCATTTTGCAATTTTGCAATTTTGCAATTTTGCAATTTTGCAATTTTGCAATTTTGCTTTTGCTGTTTTGCTGTTTTGCTTTTTGCTTTTTGCTTTTATGCTTTTTGCTTTTTGCTTTTGCTTTTTGCTTTTTGCTTTTTGCTTTTTGCTTTTTGCTTTTTGCTTTTTGCTTTTTGCTTTTTGCTTTTTGCTTTTTGCTTTTTGCTTTTTGCTTTTTGCTTTTTGCTTTTTGCTTTTTGCTTTTTGCTTTTTGCTTTTTGCTTTTTGCTTTTTGCTTTTTGCTTTTTGCTTTTTGCTTTTTGCTTTTTGCTTTTTGCTTTTTGCTTTTTGCTTTTTGCTTTTTGCTTTTTGCTTTTTGCTTTTTGCTTTTTGCTTTTTGCTTTTTGCTTTTTGCTTTTTGCTTTTTGCTTTTTGCTTTTTGCTTTTTGCTTTTTGCTTTTTTGCTTTTTTGCTTTTTTTCAATGCTTCATTTTGTCGACACAAAAAAGTCTGCCATCATCATGACGTTTTTTTCGCACGATCCAACGAATATTTTCCCCGCAAAAAAAAAGAAACAAACTCCAAAAAATCCCAAAACTACCCAGAACAAAAATATGTCACTGTGTTCACAGAAGCGAAACTACAGCCCGAAACTGACCAGCCAGCAAAAGCAACAGCAGTTCGGGCAGAGCTAAACGGTTCAGTTATTTTGATAAATGCAAATATTGTGACTTTTGATATTCTTCTGCCCAAGCAGGACGGGATCCACACACCACTATTATATGGCTGATTCTTCCACCCGTGACTGAAATCCAATCGGGGTGGACCGCCGCTCCTCTTGCCCACTTTGAGGCAGATTCTCGCTGGAAGGAATGTCACTACTCGACCCAGGGTCTCGAGGAATGAGTCGCGTTGGTTCGTTGGCAAATTGCCAGAAAAGAATGGAATTTCATATTCATATCTCATCTAGTGGAGGAGAATATTCCAGCTGAAATGATGAAAATTTGCTGAATTTTTCAATTACTTGTAAAATAATCTTTTTTTGAATTATTTTTAAAAAAAAAATTCTGCAATTTGAGAAATTTGTAGAATTTATCCTGAAAAACTTTAAATTTCTGCAAATTTACATGAATTAGACGTGAATTTGACATGGTTTGGAATGCGGACCCTCAGCAAAAGCACCAGGATCAAAAAAGGGGAAAGAATCAGGATGACCTTTGGCATTCTCAGCCCGGGATACCAAAGAGCAAAAAGGGGTGTTACAAAGGACGACGATGGCCGGGGAAGATTCGATTAGTAGCAGCTGGTACCAGCTCTGAGAAAAGCAGAGGCCACCAAAACGGACTTTGTGATTTACGAGTGGCAATGAGTGGTGTCGATTCTATTAGCTTTTTAGGTCGAGGATCTGACTTTGGGGAGGACAACCATTTAAAATAATTAGAGGGATTTTTGGATGTTGACAATTCTGAAACGAAAAGAAGTTAACTGACTGACTGCAAGAATCAACAAGAAAAATATGACATTTCAGAAAATCTACTCTGCTTACCAAAGGCAGTCCACCAATGTGCCATCAACTAAAATTGCACAGTTTGAAAAGGCCTCCTCCCGTGTCGTTCCACCTCCCTCAACAACACATGTCACTACAAACTGCCGTGTCACGTTCGAAATCAAATTAAAACTACCCGACCAATTTTCTAAACAATATCCCCCGAGGGACCTCCCGATCCACGTTGTGTCGGTTGGCTTCGATTGGGATTATTTTTTTGTTACAAGTTTCACATTTTGTTCGCAACAATATCCGGTGACCGATATTGATCCCCACCCCCTCACTCTCGGAACCTTAGAGAGGAAGGGGGAGGGAGGGTGGTCTCAACACCGCGTAACAAATTCCATCGGACATGTGGTGGATTAAAAAAGTTTTTTTTCCTCCTCCCGTGCTCTCATCACGTAAAAGTGGTTGGTCCTGGGGGCCAGTTCCTGTCGTTCTCGTCCAGGAGTGACACGAAGTTGACACAGACAAATGGATGTGAATTTTACAGTCAATTTATTGACTTCTTTCTTGTTAGCGCCATCTATTGGCTTGTTACGTAATCAGATTTTTTACTCAAATCTGAGTAAACGAAAATTGTAGTGAAGAAATTAACCAAATGATGGTGGCGCCATCGGTGTCGACTGCGGCCCATCGTGGAACTAATGGCTGTCAAATTTAAAAAAAATACAGTTACTGTTATGCTTCACGATAAAACAAAATAATCTTTTTATCTGTGAAGTGTTGTTTTTGTAGTTATTTTAAGCTGTCTGAAGGGGGAAAACAATACATATATTTGGTTCATCTTGTCGGATGTCATTCGAGTGCTTCTGATGGTTGTCCCTTTGTCATGGATACTCCTCATCAATAGAGAAAGTTGTTTAACGGAGCTGTTCTATTGATAACGTATGTTTTTATCCTCTGTTATTAGACAAGTTGGTGGTGTGGTAAAAGTTTCTATCAGAAGTGCTGCTTTTATATTTATAATTACTGCGTATTAGGACCTGTGCTGGTTACTGAAAGTGTCACTATTTTGGGTCAACTCAAGTGGTTATTCCTTTAAGAGCGAGATCACGAGCAAAGCATACCCATCTCGCATCGACCTCACCAATCTGCCTGAAATTTTCAGGGGTTGTTTGTACATATAAAACTAGCATCTGTCAAAATTATGAGCACTTTAGATCAACGGGAAGTGGGGCAAATCGGGACACAAAGTTTGAAGGTTCAAAAACGTCAAAAATCTTAAAAAGGCTATAACTTAGACAAAATTCAATTTATTTTCAAAATTCAAAATGCAACTGAAAGGGCTAAAAAAATGCAACAAAATGCAGGATAGAACACCCCAAATGGTTAATTCTGAAGGGAGTTATTGGCATTTTAGTGAAAAAATAGCATAAATTTCAAACTCAAATAAAAAAATGTTCCATCCAGATATCAACTCGGTTCGACCTGCAGCTTGTAGAGGACATCTGGGACTACCATCTGATACTGAGAAAGCTTTGAGTAAAGCAGTTTAACATATTAAATAGACACTTTTACTTTTAGTGAATTTTTTGGTTGTAAATTTATGCTCGGGGACCCCTTAGATCCTATTTTCTGGTGATAATTTTATCGTATTCGTGTTCCTGATACAATTTCACATTAGAAACATACATAAAAATGTTTATTTTGATCCATTTTAACCCTTTAAAAAATGAAAGTTAAAAAAAATAAAAAGCTGTTTTTTCTGGTGTCATCTAGTATCCTTGGAAACGAGCTTGATTTTCAATAAATGTGAATCGAAGATTTTTTTTACTTTTATTTTTTATAGGGTTAAAATGGATAAAAACAAACATATTTATGCATGTTTCTAATGTGAAATTGTCTCAGGAATACAATTATGATAAATTTATCACCAGAAAATGGGATCTAAGGGGTCCTCCGAGCAAAAATTTACTACCAAAAAATTCACTAAAAGTAAATGTGTCTATTTGATATGTTAAACTGCCTCACCCAAAGCGGTCTCAGTCTCAGATGGTAGTCCCAGATGTCCCCTACAAGCTGCAGATCGAACCGAGTTGATATCTGGATGGAACATTTTTTTATTTGAGTTTGAAAATTATGCTATTTTTTCACTAAAATGCCAATAACTCCCTTAAGAATTAACCAATTGGGGTGTTCTCTCCTGCATTTTGTTGCATTTTTTAAACCCTTTCAGTTGCATTTTGAATTTTGAAAATAAATTGAGTTTTGCCTAAGTTATAGCCTTTTTAAGGTTTTTGAACCTTCAAACTTTGTGTCCCGATTTGCCCCACTTCTCGTTGACCTAGAGTGCTCATATTTTGGAAAGATGCTAGTTTTATTTGTACGAACAACCCCTGAAAATTTCAAGCAGATTGGTGAGGTCCAAACGACGTCCCATACAAAGGGGTATGCCCTGTTCGTGGACTCGCTCTTAAATCGTGTCTGCTTCCGTCCGTTTGGCAGATCTGCAGTCATCAGGTTTGATAGTTTGGCAACACTGCAGTTTGACAATTCAGTACTTTGGCGGTTTGATTGCTTTGCAGTTTGGCATTTCTACTGTTTGGCAGCTGGAAATTTTAGCAATTTGATAGTTTGGCAGTTCGTCTTTTCTGACGTTTGGCAGTCGAGTAGTTTAGCATTTCGGAATTTTGGCAGTTTTGCAGTTTAGCAATTTGATATAGTTACCCTAGTAACATTTTAGGTTTTAAGTCAGCCATAAATGCCTATTCAGAACCATGATAAAACCTGTTAGCTTAAAAATGTTTCTAGGGTAGGCTGTTCTGCTGTTTGGCAGTTCAGTACTATAGCAATTTGGCATTTTGGCAGTTCTGCAGTTTGGTCTATTGGCAATTTTGCAGTTTATTAGTTTGACTGCCGGGCATTTCAGTTTTTGGTAGTTTGGCAGCTCCGCATTGTTGCTGTTTGGCAGTTTAGTAGTTAAACAATTTGGTATTTTGGCAGTTTGATATTTTGGCAGTTCGGCAGTGTTGTTTTTTGTCTGTTTTGCAGTTTAGCAGTTCTGCAGCTTATTTATTGGCAGAAGTTCAGCAATTTGATAGTTTGCAAAATCGTAATTTCTACGGTTTTTGACCCCGGAACATACCCGCATAGCTTCAGTGTGTTTGGTAGACTACTTTCCAGATGTGTTTGGATGTCCTGGGTCATCCAAGGACTCGTTGGAGTTAAGATCTGTCGGTCTACCGCCGTAACAAGCCAGAGGTCGACGGTTTTTGACCCTGTAACATACCCGCATAGTTTCAGTGTGTATTGTAAAGTAGTCTACTATACTACTTCCGGGGTCAAAAACCGTCGACCTCCGGCTTGTTAAGGCAGTAGACCCACAGATTTTAACTCCAGGGAGTCCTTGGATGACCCAGGACATCTCAAAACATCTGGAAAGTAGTCTACCATATTCACTGAAGCTTTGCGGATATGTCCCGGGGTCAAAAACCGTCGACCTCTGGCTTGTTACGGCGGTAGACCGACAGATCTTAACTCCAGGGAGTCCTTGGATGACCCAGGACATCGAAACACATCTGGAAAGCAGTCTACCATACTCACTGAAGCTATGCGGGTATGTTCCGGGGTCAAAAACCGTCGACCTCTGGCTTGTTACGGCGGTAGACCGACAGATCTTAACTCTAGGGAGTCCTTGGATGATCCAGGACATCCAAACACATCTGGAAAGTAGTCTACCATACTCACTGAAGCTATGCGGGTATGTTCCGGGGTCAAAAACCGTCGACCTCTGGCTTGTTACGGTGGTAGACCCACAGATCTTAACTCCAGGGAGATCTTAGACGACCCAGGACATCCAAACACATCAGCAAAGTAGTCTACCATACTCACTGAAGCTTTGCGGATATGTCCCGGGGTCAAAAACCGTCGACCTCTGGCTTGTTACGGCGGTAGACCGACAGATCTTAACTCCAGGGAGTCCTTGGATGACCCAGGACATCCAAACACATCTGGAAAGCAGTCTACCATACTCACTGAAGCTATGCGGGTATGTTCCGGGGTCAAAAACCGTCGACCTCTGGCTTGTTACGGCGGTAGACCGACAGATCTTAACTCCAGGGAGTCCTTGGATGATCCAGGACATCCAAACACATCTGGAAAGTAGTCTACCATACTCACTGAAGCTATGCGGGTATGTTCCGGGGTCAAAAACTGTCGACCTCTGGCGTGTTACGGTAGTAGACCCACAGGTCATAACTCCAGCGAGTCCTTGGATTACCCAGGACATCCAAACACATCAGCAAAGTACTCTACCATACTCACTGAAGCTATGCGGGTATGTTCCGGGGTCGAAAACCGTCGACATCTGGCTTGTTACGGTGGTAGACCCACAGGTCATAACTCCAGGGAGTCCTTGGATGAGCCAGATCATCCCAATAAGTTGTTACAATAATGTACTGTAGTCTACCGCACTCACTGAAGTAGTCTGGGTAGGATCCGTTGTCAAAATTTTGAAGTTTCGACTTGTTTCTTTCGTAAGACAGTTGCACAAAATTCCGGAAGTTTCGGATGGACTAGAACATCCCAGGTGCTCTAAAACCATGCTTAAATGTTTTAATAACATAACTAAACAATATACAATTGATACATTTTGAAAATACCCCGACAAATTACGAAATCCCAAAGATTCTTGTTTTAAGTCAGATTCTCAATTTAAGTCATGATCATTCTCATTTTAAGTCATGACTTAAAAAAAGTTGCGTTAATCGAGAATCGTTTAAAAAAGGTGACTTAAACAAAAAATATGGTGTACTGCAGATTGGTGTTTCGGAAGTAATGCAGTTCAGTAGTTTAGCAGTTGGATATTTCAGCAATTTAATAGTTTGGTAGTTTGTATTTTCACTGTTGAGTTGATAACCCTTTATAGCCATTTTTTCGAAATTTTTATTTTCCCTTGTTCATGAGGTCATTTTTAGCAACTTTAGATCAACCGAAAACTTAACTTCTCTTGTTTTATGTTTTTCTTGTTTTAATTTTAGTATTTAAGTTCACATTTATTTTGTTAAGTTTTTCTTTGTCTTTGACCTATTCTACCACCTCCTATCATTACATTTTGTCTTTCTATTTTTTTCATGTTTTCTTAATGTAACTTTTTAAATTTTTGCTTCTTGTTCGTGTTTTCTGCTCTAAAATGGCACCATTATTATTAAAAATGGAAAAAAATGCGTAGAGGCCAGGGACGCTACAAAAATTACTTCATACTTTTTTGTACTTTAAATATAGGAAATGTTAGTAAAAAACACAGCCAAAGTAGACCCCTACAAAAATGACAGTTTTAAAAACATTGTCAAAGTCACATAAAACAAGTCAACCATCCAACCCCAAAATTTTCTAAAATTTTAAGAGTTCTTCTTTCCAAGGCTTTTTAACGAGCAAAAATTGGTTGAAAGATGGATTTGGGGCGATTTTTCAGATCGAAGCCCCTCTAAAGGTGGGGTTGTAGAGGGTTAAGCAGTCTGGCAGTTTCGTAGTTTGGCAGATCGTCATTTCTGCTGTTTGACAGTTTAGTAGATTGTTGTTTAGAAAGTCATGCAGTTCAATAGATTGGCCGTTGGATATTTCAGCTTTTTAGAAGTTGGGCAGTTTACATTTACACTTTTAGGCAGTTAAGCAGTTGGGAAAAATGACAGTTTGGCAGTTTGAAATTTCAGCAGTTTGACAGATTAGCACCTTGGCAATTTGTCAGTTTTGCAGCACTGAAGTTTGATCAAACTGTTGGGTAATTAGGCAGAATGCAGTTTGGTCGTTTGGAAATTTGGCAGTCTGGCAGATTTTTTAGATTGGTGGGAATCGAATGTTGGGGAATTCGATAGTTTTCCAGTTTGGCAGTTCTGCAGTTTAGCAATTTATCAGTTTGGCAATTTTGGTTTGGTTATTTGAATTTGTTTTAGTTTGATAGATTGCTGGGTCTTTCAATTCAGTGTCCAGCAGTTTAAAAGTTCGATATTTTGTGGCAGTTATGCAGTTTGGCAGTTGAGCATTTCAGCATTTTGGCTGCTTGGTAGTACGAAATTTCTGCTGTTTGGCAGTTTAGCAGTTTGAAAATTTGGCATTTTCACATTTTTAGTTTGATAATTTTGCCGTTCTGAAGATTGGCCATTTATCAGTTTGGTGGTTTTCCAGAATACTGCTAGATTGTTTGGAAATTTGGCAGTCTGGATGTTTTTTTTTAAATGTTGGTGTGTTAAAAAAAATTGGTCAATGTTCGGCAATTTGGCAGTTTTTCAGTTTGGCAGTTCAGAAATTTCAGTTTTGGACAGATTAATAGTTTATTATTTTGGCAGTTATCCAGTCTACCGGTTTTGCAATTTTGCAGTTCAGTTGGACATTTTAGCAATTTGTAGTTCAGCAGTACGAAATTTCTACTGTTTGGCAGTTTAGCAGTTTGAAAATTTGGCATTTTCAGTTTGATAATTTTGCAGTTCTGAAGATTGGCCATTTATCAGATTGATTGATTGTTTGGAAATTTGGCAGTATGGATGTTTTTTTTTTTAATGTTGGTGTGTTAATAAAAATCAGTTCAATGTTCGGCAATTTGGCAGTTTTTCAGTTTGGCAGTTCAGCAATTTCAGTTTTAGGCAGATTAAGAGTTTATTATTTTGGCAGTTATGCAGTCTACTAGTTGGACATTATAGCAATTTGTAGTTCAGCAGTTCGAAATTTCTGCCGTTTAGAAAAATTTTTAGTTTGAAAATTTAGCAGTTAGGTATTTTAGCAGTCGTGCAGTTTAGTAGTTTGGCAGCTTGTAATTTCTGCAATTTGGCAGTTTTGCTCTTTGGCATTTCTGCTTTTAGGCAGTTTATCAGTTTGGCAATTTGGCAGTTTGACATTTAGGAAGTTTGAACCTACTGCAGTTTGGTTAGGCAGTTTGAAATTTCTGCTGTTCAGTAGTTGATAACTTATCGAATTGGCAGTATCTTGAAAATTTAAAAGTTCTGCAGTTTATCTACCAAACAGGTTGAAAGTTTTTCAGTTCAGAGTACGGCAGTTAAGCAATTCAGTAGCATTCAGTTTTGTAGTTTGGTAGTTAGGCAGTTAGGCAGTATAATAATTTGGCAGTTAGACATTTCAGCTTTGGCAATTCGGCAGTTTGTCAATTATGCTTCTTTTCATATGCTTTAGTTTGAGATTCTAACAAATTGAAAATTTGATAGTTTATCATTTTGTCTGTTGTCAGTTTGACAGTTTGACAATTCGGCAGTTTACGGTTTGGAGGTTTAGAAATATGGCAGTTTGGCTGTTAAGCAAATTGGGAGGTTAGTAGTTTTTCAGTTTAGTGTTCGGCAGTTTGGTAGCCCCGAACGTAAGCTCTCAATTCTAATTCAATTCAGAATCCTCTTCAAGTACTGTAAAAAATGTCTAAGCTTGCATATTGCAAAAAGTTACCAAATAATGAGAAACCGTACCCATGTCCGGTGGTTGAGTACATCAACTAAAGTGCACTACGAGCTCCCAGTTTCACCAAGGTGCATGTTTGCTGCGCACTATGAACTGCATTCTTGAAATTGTTTGACACGGAAAGAAATTTAGATTTTTTTAGTTGAAATTTATTTTTATTATCCACTGAGCTTCTATCGGATGGTGAAGTAAAACGTCGGTCCTGGTTTCTCCTGTCTCGTCAGAGGCGCTGGAGCAGAAATCCCACGTTAGAGGAAGGCCATGCCCCGGGGGGCGTAGTGCCAATAGTTTCGTTTTTTATTTTTATTTAATTGCACAAATTTTTATAATTTTTTTAGAACACAATTTTTAAGCAATTAAAAATATTATTTTTTTCAAAATTTCCAGTGTTTGAACTTCAGAATCATAACAAAATGCTGTTCGAGTGGTTCTCCAAAATAGAGATGTTTATTTCTGCTTCTGCTGCTACTGCTGCCACGAAAGTGGGTTTCCAGGACGAACACAGAGAGAACATTTTCGTTCACAAAGTGTAGTGGTTAACCTTGCTTTGTGTGTGTGAGGGGGAGCGGTCAAATGTTTCGGTTACGTTCCGGCAAGAATGGCAGTAGTTGGAAGCTTTTCCAGTCTAAGTTATTACATTAGATAGACTCGATGTTTCCACTTTGTGGTTGTTTGTTTTGGAAGTTTTTTGGAATAAAAGTGAAGGTACTCTGTCAGTCTAGGCTAGGCAGTTTGCCATCTTGCAGATTGGCAGATTGATATTTTGGCAATTTAGCCAAATTAAAATTTGGGTGATTGGGAGTCCAACAAATTGACAGTTTGATAGGCAGTAAATGGCTAAACTATTTGGCAGTTCGGCAGATTGACAGTTCGGCAGTCGATAGCTTGCGGCAGTGAGGCAGATTTGCAGTTTGTTAGTTTGTAGTTTGATAGTTTGGCAGTTCGACAATTTTAGCAGTTTGGCAGTTTAGCAGTTCGACAATTTGGCAGTAAGGCAGTTTGGATGTAGGAGACAGTTCGACAGTTTAGAGGTATGATATTTTGGAAATGCAGATCTGCAGTTATGTTGATTTCGGCAGTAAGGTTTCGGTTCGGCAGTAAGGTTGATGATAGCTTGTTAGTTTAGTAGTTTGGCAGTTCGGCATTTTGGCAGCTTGGCCATATAGCAGTTTGGCAGTTTAGAAGAACAGTAGATTGGCAGTTTGGCAGTTCAACAGTTTGAAGATTTTGTATTTTGGCAGTTTGGCTTCCACCACTTAGGCTTTCTTAGGCAGATCTGCAGCTTGGAAGCTCAAAGGGAATTTCGTTGTTTGACAGTTTAGAATTAAAACGGTTCGGCAGTTTGGTATTTTAGTAGATTGGTAGTTTGGCAGTTTCAGCTTTTCAGCAGCTTGGCATATTATCAGTTTGACATTTTGGCAGTAAAGCAGTTTGAATGTAGGGTAATTTGACAGTTTGGAGATTTGGTATGTAGGCAGTGCAGTTTCAGTCAGTTCAGCATATCTGCAGTTTTGAGGTTTTGTAACTGCTTGGCCGTTACTTCGTCAGTTTGGAACTTTGGCAGTTCAGCAGTTCAACAATTTGATGGTTTTGTATTTTGGTATCTCGGATACCACCAGTTAGGCAGATCTGCAGCATTGAAGATTGGATGTTTGGTAGTAAGGTAATTTGAAGGTTTGGCATTTTGGCAGTTTGGTAGTTTTTCCGTTTAGAAGTTGAGCAGTTCGGCAACTTGTCAATTTGCAGTAAGGCAGTTTGGCAGTTTTAAAGATTGGTTAGAGGCGGTTTTGCTTCTGACAGTAAGTCAGTTGGGCAATTCAACAAACTTCATGTTTAGTAAGTAGTTTGAAGTTATAGTAGTTTGAAAGTTTATCAGTCAGTCAGTTCACATTATATTAGTTTAACCATATGACAGTTGGGCAGTTCAACAGTTTGGAGGCAGTTCCACAATTTTTCATTTCTAATTTTCAATCTTCGGTTTGTAGCTCCCAATTGGCACACTTATTCTACCTTGCATCACCCCCGCTGCGAAACCGTTACTGGCCCATTCATTATACGCACCCAGATGCATTTTTTGGTCACCGTTCTACCGTCATCACGCAATTGTTTTTTGTGCGTTTTTATCGACTGTCATTAAATTTTCGGCACTGCCATAAAATAATTCCACACCGCGTGTGTTCGGTCGTTTCCCAGCGGAGAAAGCACTGCCAGTTGCTTCTTTTTTCGTTTGAGGTTCTCGTTTTTTTCCCCAGATTTTCAGTTATAAAGGTAATAAAGTAGCATGGTGTGGTAGGTAAACCTGTCGGAGATTTATTCGCTGTACTGGGCAATCTGTTTGGTGGGAGGGCATCCGACCCCATCTGCAGAAATTGCCTCGTTAATTGCGTTCATAAAATGAAATTAGACGACTTCGGGAACCGTTTAAACCACGACGACATTGCCGCACAAAATATTTACCAACTTGGTGCGAAATTTAATTACTTCGATACTTTTATTGGCGAATTTAATGACGTTTGCCGCCAAACAACGCGCGCCGCTGTTAAAAGCCTTATTTGGTGTCCCGTGGAGCTTTCCACGCCGGAATTCTTGAAGCCCTCAAATGAGTCAGATTTATGCGCGTGCAAGTGACACCGGAGAGGTCTAAGCTTGAATTAAACTGTGAAGCAAAAAAGCAAAAAAGCAAAAAAGCAAAAAAGCAAAAAAGCAAAAAAGCAAAAAAGCAAAAAAGCAAAAAAGCAAAAAAGCAAAAAAGCAAAAAAGCAAAAAAGCAAAAAAGCAAAAAAGCAAAAAAGCAAAAAAGCAAAAAAGCAAAAAAGCAAAAAAGCAAAAAAAGAAAAAAAGCAAAAAAAAAAAAAAAACAAAAAAAAAAGCAAAAAGCAAAAAAAAAAAAAAAAAAGCAAAAAAGCAAAAAAGCAAAAAGCAAAAAGCAAAAAAGCAAAAAAAAAAAAAAAAAAAAAAAAAAAAAAAAAAAAAAAAAAAAAAAAAAAAAAAAAAAAAAAAAAAAAAGCAAAAAAGCAAAAAAAAAAAAAAAAAAAAAAAAAAAAAAGCAAAAAAGCAAAAAGCAAAAAAAAAGCAAAAAAGCAAAAAAGCAAAAAAGCAAAAAAGCAAAAGCAAAAAAAAAAAGCAAAAAGCAAAAAAAAAAAAAAAAAAAAAAAAAAAAAAAAAGCAAAAAAAAAAAAAAGCAAAAAAAAAAAAAAAAAAAAAAAAAAAAAGCAAAAAAAAAAAGCAAAAAGCAAAAAGCAAAAAAAAAAAAAAAAAAAAACAAAAAAAAAAAAAAAAAAGCAAAAAAAAAAAAAAAAAAGCAAAAAAAAAAAAAAAAAAAAGCAAAAAAGCAAAAAAAAAAAAAGCAAAAAGCAAAAAAAACAAAAAAGCAAAAAAAGCAAAAGCAAAAAAAAAAAGCAAAAAAAAGCAAAAAAAAAAAAAAAAAGCAAAAAGCAAAAAAAGCAAAAAAAAAAAAAAAAAAAAAAAAAAAAAAAACAAAAAACAAAAAAGCAAAAAAAAAAAAAAAAAAAAAAAAAAAAAAAAAAAAAAAGCAAAAAAACAAAAGCAAAAAGCAAAAAGCAAAAAGCAAAAAAAAAAAAATTGCAAAAAAAAAAGCAAAAATTGCAAAAAAAAAAAGCAAAAAAAAAAAAAAAAAAAAAAAGCAAAAAAAAAAAAAAAAGCAAAAATCAAAAATGCAAAAAAGCAAAAAAGCAAAAAAGCAAAAAAGCAAAAAAGCAAAAAAGCAAAAAAGCAAAAAAGCAAAAAAGCAAAAAAGCAAAAAAGCAAAAAAGCAAAAAGGCAAAAACGTTAAATGCGTAAAAAGCAAAAAGGATGAATCAGTTTTTATCAGTTCATTTCAGAATAATTATACTTTAACATCTCTTTGAAAAGTTATAAATGGGCAAACTATATAAAACCCTCAAACCGACATTCGACCTGCAATTAAACCTCATTCGTTTACAATCAACTGTCAACTGACGTTCGAGTGGGGGAACTTCCATGCAAATAATGCATAGAGTCCACTCGGCACAAACACACACATACACACAAATAAATCAGTCAAAAGTTACTCGTTTGGAAAACAATGCCCACTCAAGAGTCCATTTGACCTGTGTGTTTGTGTGTGTGTGTGTGCACCACCAATAAATAAGCTGCCTCTCGTCGAGTTTATTCAGCATCATTTGGGGTCAACACAAAAAGTATGTACGTGTGTTTGTGTGCACACACTCTCGATGGCAAACAATAATGGCACGCTCTGCTGGCTGGCATCACTGACTGGTACGTTCGATGATGGAACCCCTGTTTTTTGCCCAACTGAAGTGGTATAATTATTTCGAAATAAAATTCTGATTGCTTTCGAAACAAATAAAGCTGAAACTTTGACCTGGTTCACATGAGAAATGCACAACCCACACACAATGAAAGCAAAAACAATCGAACAAAAGCACATTTGAAACAGAAACTATTTTGAAAAGTATAATTATAACAATCGCTTCAAGTGCTTTTCTCTGGGAAATTTGCCCACGCACACAAATACAAACTCAAACACACAAGCAGGGGTTCGAGTTTTGTGGTAACATTTGGAAGGCTCATTTAATTGGCCCCTTGCCAGCCCAGTCCAGCCCCGGCCAAACACAAATACAAACATTCGCCAGAGTGGCCTTGAAATCTCCCATCAACGGACGGATGCTGGAAAAGTTGCGCTTTTCCAGCTCGGCAGACTTCCAAATCATAGCCGAAGACCGGAGCAATATGAAGTGTGTGCTCGTTTTGATTTTATTTTTATTTTGGGTTTTCCACTGGGAGATGAAAATTTTGGTCCTTTTGTTTTTTTTGGACTGGTTTAGGTTGAGAGAATGGATTTTTTGATAACAATAGTATTATAAACTGAATTCACCATTCAAAACAAACTTTAAATCCTTATTAGAATTTTAAGAATTTTAAGAATTTTAAGAATTTTAAGAATTTTATGAATTTTAAGAATTTTAAGAATTTTAAGAATTTTAAGAATTTTAAGAATTTTAAGAATTTTAAGAATTTTAAGAATTTTAAGAATTTTAAGAATTTTAAGAATTTTAAGAATTTTAAGAATTTTAAGAATTTTAAGAATTTTAAGAATTTTAAGAATTTTAAAATTTTAAGAATTTTAAGAATTTTAAGAATTTTAAGAATTTTAAGAATTTTAAGAATTTTAAGAATTTTAAGAATTTTAAGAATTTTAAGAATTTTAAGAATTTTAAGAATTTTAAGAATTTTAAGAATTTTAGAAATTTTATGAATTGTATGAATTTTAAGAATTTTAAGAATTTTAAGAATTTTAAGAATTTTAAGAATTTTAAGAATTTTAAGAATTTTAAGAATTTTAAAATTTTAAGAATTTTAAGAATTTTAAGAATTTTAAGAATTTTAAGAATTTTAAAATTTTAAGAATTTTAAAATTTTAAAATTTTAAGAATTTTAAGAATTTTAAAATTTTAAGAATTTTTAAATTTTAAGAATTTTAAAATTTTAAGAATTTTAAGAATTTTAAGAATTTTAAGAATTTTAAAAATTTTAAGAATTTTAAGAATTTTAAGAATTTTAAGAATTTTAAGAATTTTAAGAATTTTAAGAATTTTAAGAATTTTAAGAATTTTAAGAATTTTAAGAATTTTAAGAATTTTAAGAATTTTAGGTATTTTAAGAATTTAAAGAAAAATGTTCAAACTTTAAGCACAATGTTTCAAAAATACTTTAACGGAAGGAGACGGAGAGAAATGCAGCAATTTATCAGCACCACAAAATTTTAAGAATTTTAAGAATTTTAAGAATTTTAAGAATTTTAAGAATTTTAGGTATTTTAAGAATTTAAAGAAAAATGTTCAAACTTTAAGCACAATGTTTCAAAAATACTTTAACGGAAGGAGACGGAGAGAAATGCAGCAATTTATCAGCACCACAAAATTTTAAGAATTTTAAGAATTTTAAGAATTTTAAGAATTTTAAGAATTTTAGGTATTTTAAGAATTTAAAGAAAAATGTTCAAACTTTAAGCACAATGTTTCAAAAATACTTTAACGGAAGGAGACGGAGAGAAATGCAGCAATTTATCAGCACCACAAAATAAACTGTTTCCAATGTTGGATGAATTGCTTCCGATGAAATCTGCATGAAAAATAAAACTTTAAATTTCATCCCTCAATTCATATCCGGTGAGGTGGCGAGATGAGTGGGTGGATGGTGCATAATTCCACGACCACAACTAACGAACCGAAATTCCGGTGTGTGCTTTTTTTTGCTTTTCCCCCCGTTTCCCTCACTCTGCAACCCTTTGAGAGTGGAGACTTTCACCCGGGGCTTTGTTGTGGTTGAATTTTATATCGAGTTTTTTTTTCATTCAATGGCATGTAAATTGTATCAGCATTTGATGAAATAATATTTGTTTCAATTGGAAGAGGATTTGGGAAGGGAAATCAATGCTCTGATTTTTCAGTTTACTTAAATTTAAATTGTGATGGACTTTTTGCAAAACCGGAATTTTATAAATTCAAGCACGATAAAATTCTTATTACGACCTCTCAATAAATTTATATAAGAATCAAAGGATCATAAATTGACTGCATAAATCCCAAAAATAAAGCCCAAATCCCCAATATTGGCATCCGTTGAATCCTGAAATCACTCAACCAACTGTCACCTCCATGTGCTGATGTCACTGCCATGTGTCACCAAACACGCACAAACACCAGAAATCACATTCTGGTCCTTTCTTCAATAAAAAAGCAAAAAGAATCTTCCACAATTCGACACGCACATCTCGTTTGGGCTTAGTGTCTCGTCACGTGGTGCGTCGTTTTGAAGAAAATATAAACGGGATTTTCCCGGGAAGGGTGGTGGGCACCTTGACTTTGCCTACCTTATTCCGGGCAGGGGTTTTCGGGCGGATGGGATTTAACACCCGAGCGGAACCAATCTGGGAAGTGCACCGGCTGGTGTGACATTTTTGAGTTCCTTCCCCACCACCATTCAAACCCACCGTCGGGAAGATGGGCCTGAACACGTTGATATCTTTGGTTAGGGTAGTGGGGTAAAATGGTTTAAACTAGTATTAAAGGCGTTGCAAAAAAAAAATGAAAGTTATTTTTTTTTACTTTTTAACTGTTTTGTTTTTTTTTTTGCTACTTGCTTTTTTGCTTTTTTGCTTTTTTTCTTTGTTTTTTGCTTTTTTGCTTTTTTGCTTTTGACGTAGACTTACGTCTTTGTCGAAGGTACTGGGGTGTCATTCCAAAAAACCCGGGCCGAAGGCCCTGGATTACTGCGTCATCCGTCAAACGCTTATATCTTCCTTCCCTCTAATCGAATCGACACGATTTATGTTCCATTCGATTCGAAAATTATTCAGCAATTTGCTATAAAACTTTCATTGTTGGCAACATAGTTTAACTATTGAAACAATTGAATGTTTTAAAATGTTTTCAAAATGCACAGATTTTGCAAGCAAAATGAGCGCTTCCCACTCACGGACGGGAATGTCAAGTACCTATTTTGAGGGGAAAATCATCCGAGCAACGCGACCGAGTGTCGGTCGCGAAAAAGGAGGGGAAGTAGCAGGCCGAAAGGCTATATAAGAACGCGCGCCATAGCCCATTCTATCATTCACGTCTCAGACGTCGGACCGGCAGCAGCAGCAGCAGGAAAGCTCAGCCCAGAGCAGCAGCAGCAGGAGAGAGAGACCAGAACTGGAAAAGAAGCGCGCATCGCCTTCTCGTCGTCACCGTCAGCCAGTTGCCTCTCGATGGCCGGACCGTTTGGATCTTTCGTGGTTGCCGTGGTTCGGAGTTGCCTCACTCCCCGTCCCTCGTCCCACCCGGGACGAGGCATCAACGAGATGAGGCGCGCGCCTGCTGCTTTCCGCTGAAGAGCCTCTCGTGGGTCAAGCCGTGGTTGTGAAACAACAACTAGCTCGTCGCATTCGCGGCAAGCGCTTCTGAAAGAATTGCGTCGTGTCCAATTCCAAACTGTTGAAAGAGTTGCCTAACTCCCCGTCTCTCGTCCCACCCGTGATGAGTCGGTGAAATGCCTTTCAGGAACTAGTGTTGGTCTTCGGGGGTGACGGATTGTATAGCTTTCTGAAACCCTCTCTCCCCCACATTATGGTACCAAATTTTCATTCGATTCGTGAAAAAATTGTTTTTCGTTTTTCTCTCCTCCATTCGATGTTTCCATTGTTTAAATAAGGCTTTCTAGTCAAAGATTTACCAACACATTCAAAGTATGGTTACATGACAGTTGAGTTGACTGGAGTGTTGAGTTCTGTTTTGTCGGGGGGTCCATCTCCCATTTACGATCTTATTATGTTAATGTATTTCAAGTATCTAGCTAATTCTTCAAAATTATGATATGGAAAACTCAATGTCCACATCTCAAAACTTTACGTAGTCTACGCCATTCCGGTTATGTCTGTGACAAAACTACTTTGACTTTTTTGTTTTTTTTTTGCTTTTTTGTTTTTTGCTTTTTTTCTTTGTTTTTTGCTTTTTTTCCTTTTTTTGCTTTTTTGCTTTTTTGCTTTTTTGCTTTTTTGCTTTTTTGCTTTTTCTTTGTTTTTTGCTTTTTTTGCTTTTTTGCTTTTTTGCTTTTTTGCTTTTTTGCTTTTTGCTTTTTGCTTTTTGCTTTTTTGCTTTTTTTGCTTTTTGCTTTGCTTTTTGCTTTTGTTTTTGTTTTGCTTTTTGCTTTGCTTTTTGCTTTTTGCTTTGCTTTGCTTTTTGCTTTTGCTTTTGCTTTTTTTGCTTTGCTTTTCTTTGCTTTTTGCTTTTTGCTTTTTTGCTTTGCTTTGCTTTTTGCTTTTTGCTTTTTGCTTTTTGCTTTTGCTTTTTGCTTTGCTTTGCTTTGCTTTTTGCTTTTTGCTTTTTGCTTTTTGCTTTTTCTTTGTTTTTGCTTTTTCCTTTTTTGCTTTTGCTTTTTGCTTTGCTTTTTCTTTGTTTTTGCTTTTTGCTTTTTGCTTTTTGCTTTTTGCTTTGCTTTTTTGCTTTTTGCTTTGCTTTGCTTTTTGCTTTTTGCTTTTGCTTTTTGCTTTTCTTTTTGCTTTGCTTTTTGCTTTTTGCTTTTTGCTTTTTTGCTTTTTGCTTTTGCTTTTTGCTTTTTTGCTTTTTGCTTTTTTGCTTTTTGCTTTTGCTTTTGCTTTTGCTTTTTGCTTTTGCTTTTTGCTTTTTGCTTTGCTTTTGCTTTTTGCTTTTTGCTTTTGCTTTTTGCTTTTTACTTTTTGCTTTTTTTTTTGCTTTTGCTTTTTTGCTTTTTTGCTTTTTTGCTTTTTTGCTTTTTTGCTTTTTTGCTTTTTTGCTTTTTTGCTTTTTTGCTTTTTTGCTTTTTTGCTTCTTTGCTTTTTTGCTTTTTTGCTTTTTTGCCTTTCTTTTTTTTTCCCAGTGCATCTCATAAGCGTGACAAAACTCTTGTCACTAGTTTCTGACACTTTCACAAAACATCCCCAACGGGGCGGCCTCTTTTTCCTTCTCCAGAGGTGGTCAAATCACGACGACGTTGACATTCCCTGGTTAATGTCCTCCCACCCTCCTCAAAAAACATTTTTTCCCATGACAATTTTGTGTTGTATCCCGCTCTCAAAACCATTCGTTCTGGCCGCGGCTCGGTGACTTATTGCAATAGTTTCTTGGTGTTGCACTTGCAAGCTGACAAGGAATCGTTTTGCAAAATGTGTCCAACTTCTAGGCTCTTCCCCTTTCCACCCAAAAAAAATCATTATTCAATAATTTAAAAAAAGTTAAATAGTAAAAATTATGTTCGTTTGATGAGTTCAGAGAATTTTTTATATTCTAAAAAAAATATATTTTTTTCAGTGCATCAACAATAAAAGAACACGTTCATGCCCTGGGGAGACAGCAGAAACATGATATTTTCGGGACTTTCGCGCCACTTTTTTCCACGCTCACTCTTTCATTTTACATTTTTGTTGTAGTTGACATCTGAAGACAACGGTGTTTGAGTGTGTTTGTTTTCATGGTTGGGTCCGAAATTATTTTCCTCCGTGTTCGCCCCTGCCAGTGTTAACTATTCATTTTTTTTTTGTTTTTGAAGAGCCAAAAATTTAAACAAAATAACTTTTTAATGAAAACAAACAACCTTTTTGTACAAGTACACAAAAGAGGGTGGTGAAGAGGGGTGGACTCATCACAGCAACCCGCGGGAAAATGTTGGTCCGGCTGCGTTTTTGGAGGGTCTGGAAAATGAGAGAGGACGAGGAGCGTGGAAACAAAAAAATATGTCACAGCAAACTTTGCACTTTCTTCTCTTTCTCTGAAAGTCCTGACTGTCAATCCAAGTAAGCGGTGGTTTGTAAGCAACACTCTGAGAAAACAATACTTTTGAGTTGCTTTTCTTAATAAGTTGTTTTTGAAAAAAATTAAATGTTTTCTTTGATATAAAATGGTTATGTTAATGTTTATAATAAATCACAGTAAACAAAACATTTGAACAAATCTGATTTGAAATGAATATTTTTTTATTTTTCAAAATCAACTTAAAAAAATCTAATTGAATTTCCAAAAACCAATTTAAAATTCCACAAAATTGAGGAAGATCCTTAAATCTTTAGGTGTTTCAATCCCAGGCATTCAAACCTTTGCATGAATATTTTATTGTCTCATGCGAAACTTCATCACGTCCATTTGCAAACAACTGGACCATTGCTCCCACTGACTGCTGGATGCAGAGCTGCCTGGGATAATCGCATTTAAATGAAATGCAATTCCCCACAAACCACGGATATGCACGGAGCATATGCACGAGTTGCAAGTTGTTGCACTTCTTTTTTTCTATTTTTGCTTTTTTGATGGATGCAGTTCCAAAGCCAGGCAGGCAGGCTGATGTTTTGACAAATTGAATTTTATTAGTGACAAGGCCGGTGTGGTGACAGCGTTGTCACTGGTTTTATGGAATTATGATGTTTGAGGTTGTTTTTCTAAAGAATTTTGTGTTTTATAGATTTTTTGATTTATTTTTGCATTTTTATTGCTTTTTTGCTATTTTTTTGCTATTTTATTTTGCTTTTTTGCGTTATTGCTTTTTTGCTTTTTTGCTTTTTTGCTTTTTTGCTTTTTTGCTTTTTTGCTTTTTTGCTTTTTAGCTTTTTTGCTTTTTTGTTTTTTTTTTTTTGCTTTTTTGCTGTTTTGCTTTTTTTCTTTTTTGTCTGAACAAAAATTTTGCCTTATTTCACCCCACCCCATTCAAAAATAAATTAGATAGAAATGAAAAGACGCCAAAAATCATTGAAATTTCCAAAAAGGATGAAGAATTTACCGACGTCGTCACCATTATCTTCCCAGGGTCGGATGTCCTTCTCCTTCGTCATCAACCAGGAAGTGGCAGTGCCACAGGCAGCAGTGCTTCACATGATTTCACATCCCTTTCTGGTTAAGGTGTGTCTTCGTCACCGTTACAAAGCCCGGGTGTTCTGCTCGTGATGGCAGCACGTGTGCGGGATTAGGATGAGGGTTAAGGTAGATAGGAGCCAGCATAATTAAAATTGTTGGAATAAATTTTGTAAATAACAGTCAGAGGACACTTTGATCGATACAAAACAGTTCAAACAAGCAAACAAATATTGAATAAAATTTAAAAACACGTTTTAATTTTTAAAAAATATTATCAATTTCAAACCATAATAAAATTACCAAATCGTAACTATAAATTATATCCAAATGACTTCGAGGTTTTTCCTTATCTCACTAGGACCTTTCACTGCAACAAATTCCCTCCAACCCTGCGAGATTATCATTCAATCTTGACGCCACCACCTTACTTTTACCCGAAAACAGATCGAATCGCTTGAACGAAACGGTTTAATTTTCTCGCAAATGACAGCAATTCTTTAATTTCATTTGCGCGCACTTCCCTATCAGCTTGGGTTGACTTTGGTTTCTTTAGCTGAAAACATGTGAGACTTTTTTAGTATTTGAACTCATTTTTAAGATTTTTTCAAAAACGGAATCTTTTTTTTTTGTCATTTTTGTTATTTTTGTAATTTTTGTAATTTTTGTAATTTTTGAATTTTTTGTCATTTTTGTCATTTTTGTAATTTTTGTAATTTTTGAATTTTTTGTCATTTTTGTCATTTTTGTCATTTTTGTCATTTTTGTCATTTTTGTCATTTTTGTCATTTTTGTCATTTTTGTCATTTTTGTCATTTTTGTCATTTTGAACTCCTAAACTGTTTTCAGGCCTCACCAATCCGCACCTCTCCAGCGAAAGCCCGGTGCAAAATATTATTATTTATCGATCTCGCATTTAAATTCATCAGCGACCATAAATAAAAGCCCCGGACCCGATTCCAGCGACGACGACCGACCAGAACCTGGGCCCAGAGTGGGTAAACAGATTCATCCTCTTAGCTCTGCTTGCTTGCAGATATTTTCAGCATACTTTTCTTTTCTCGAAGATCTTCGTTGGATTGTTGCTGTTTATTTACTAAATTTATCTGCTTATTTTTCATTGAACTCTCCCCCTTGCTTCAACAGACTTTTTGCAAGGGAGTGTGGACATTTTCTTGGAAGAGCTGATACTTGAACCAGGTCGGAAAGTGTTGAGGGCGTTTGAAGCGTTTAAAAGAACAAATTTGGAAGATCTGGCAACCCTGTCTCATGTTATGACCACTAAAGTGAAATTGACTCTTTGGAAAATAGAGTTGAAAGACAACGACAACAACTTTATTATGAATTAGGTTAGTTTTTTTTTTAATTTCAGAAAATTATTTATTAAAAAAACAAAAAGTTGGCAACCCTGTATCTACGCTACACTTTGTGAAACTGATAACACCGCTGCATCGTTTTTTAATGTTCCTCCCCTGGGCATGAGGCCAAGTTACAAAACGATAAGATTTCGAAAAAAGGAAGGTTGAAGTTCTGTTGCTACACACACTGGAGAGTGTCCTCTTCGCTCTGGATGTCCCCCAGAGGTCTCCAAGTCCAAGGCCGGATTCCTCCCCCTCCGTGAACGTCTTACTTGAGGTCGATCTCCGGAACGAAGAAGGTGGTGTAGATTGCAAGTAAATATGACTATCCTCCTCGGTTGGTCCCTCCTGTAAAGGACGGAATCTGCCAGAAGGAGTGAGAGTCAATAAATCTTGGAGATTGCGTTCGCGGAGTCGATTTATTTACTTTTTTCAACTCGCAGGGAAGCGAGACGGCGGGGGAGAGACACGAAAAACTTGTGCTCATTTTCACACGCCAGTCGTCGATTTTTTTTTTCGACCTTCCTCATGTTCACTTTCCAAAGTGTCCAAAGTATAGAGAGATCCTCCGAGCCTGGTCGACGACGACGACGAGGCCATGAATTTGGCGTTGGACAGCCGCTGGACTGGGCGCTGAGGATGAGAAGGCGGGACAGTAATTAAAAAGGTTATGTTACAGTTTCGACCAGATAACGTCAATTAACGGGCGATAATGTGCGTCCTGTGGGCTGTTTCAACGATCGCGGTGTGGTGGGAGATATTTGCGTAAAGGAACGTGGGGTGGTTCTAGAACAAATTTATTGTGAAAATATGGTTGCTCAGAAATTTTAACCAATAATTAAAAGATCAATGCTCTATTTGATTTAAAAGTTTCATGTAAACAAAATGTCGGGCCCAATTATAAAAAAAATATTTAAAGTTCAAAGTAAATAGTTGATGAAGATATAACTAAGGCTACTAATTCTTGCTGGGCTGAAATCCGTATACATTACCGACATAACACCATAGTATAACAAAAAATGTCAAGGAATTATTTAGATAAATTTGGGAATTAGAAATATTTTTGTTAAAAGTTGAAAAGTTAACGAAATATCAAATTTGCTTTTACGAATAATATCGTTGTCAGTGTTTTCACGAAAACATTTCTAGAGCTTTTATTGGAAAGGTCCTATAATTACATGCACAACATAAGGATTTCACAAGCTTTAGAAAGTCTTTTGATCTTTTATTTGATAAATATGTTTTGTAAGGAGTTTGAAAAGAACAATTATTGACAATCAAGTTTTAACTGAGAAAAACCCGGAAAATTATGCAAATTTTCTTTTTAAAATCAAACTGACAGTTAAATAAAAATGTTTAAATAGCAAAAGCTTCAACCCAATCAAAAATGCAATGATTTTTTTTAAAAAGTTGTTAGAATTTCGTATAAATCCGTATTATGCGGAAACTTCCGTACACAAAATCCGGCATGTTTAAAACCCGCGGAGAGGGTCGAAAATCCGTACGGTAAGCAAAAAATCCGTACAGTTGATAAAATTTTTACTATTTCCAAACACTTTTTCAACAAAATTTAATAACCCTTAAAGAATAAATCATTTGGACACATTTTTGAAAATTTTGTGTATGGAGCGTGAACAACAACAGACACTCTCATACTGCCCTCCCTCCCCTCCCGCTCTTCCTAAAGTTTCCACGTGATTTGTGGATGTCTCCTTTTTTTTGTAAGTGAGCTGCAAGATATGACGCGTGTTTGTTTGAAGTGTTGCTTTTTCCATGAACTCTTCTCATTAACATCTATAACTTTGTCGAAGATAACAGATCGATCAGAAAAAAAGATTTTAGTGTTTTGCTTGTAGGTTTCTGTGGTCAACAGCAAAAATTTAGATTTGTATAGATACTGCGTATCTATACAAACTCTCTTCAAAATCGGTCCATTTCAACAATATTTTTGTATTTTTTTATTTGGCTCAAACTTTGTGGTCACTATTTTTAAAAATCGAAAAACTGCAAATATTTCTGTAAAATCAAACTTTCGGTGGCTATATCTTGAAAACAGAGCCCTTTATCAAAAAATCTGTTTAGTACTTTTCGATTGCAAATTCCATTTTAAATTAAAAAATTACGTCCAATTAGTTTTTGCAAAAAAATCGATTTTTTCCAAAAATCACTATTTTTTCAAAAATTCATAACAAGGCGGCGTTTGACCATGTTTCTCTATGGCTCAAAAGTTGCGGGTTTTTGTCCCCTAAAACATATCAAAAAATTTCTAAAAATTTTGTGAAATTTTGTGTTTTTGTGAAAAAAATTTATAAAAAATTCTGCGAATTGTTTTTCCGTGTGCCATTTTTTTTCTCAATAGTCCTCAACAATACACTAAATCCCCAAAATACGCTCCCCCCGATTGCACCTCCCCCGTTTTGCGCCCCCCGAATTGCGCTCAAACTCCGAAATTACGCTTTCCCCAAATAACGCTCTATTGGGCTATACCGTTGGTAATATACCCATGTAGACCCCCGTTGATCAGGTAGATCATAAGGTCATAACTCCCGGGAGTTCTTGGAGGACCCATAACAATCCAACGTAACCCAGAATATCCATCGTGGTTCACTGAAGCTACTTGAAGCTGTACCGATGGTTTACACACCCATATAGACCCCCGTTGATCAGGTAGATCATCAGGTCATAACTCCTGGGAGTTCCTGAAGGACCCATAACAATCCAACGTAACCCAGAATATCCATCGTGGTTCACTGAAACTACCAGAATTTATACCGATAGTTGATACACCCATATAGACCCCCGTTGATCAAGTAGATCATCAGGTCATAACTTCCGGGAGTTCCTGGAGAACCCATAACAATCCAAAATGGCGAAGGGTATCCATCGTGGTACACTGAAGCTATCTGAAGCTATACCGATGGTTAGTTCACCCATATAGACCCCCGTTGATCAAGTAGATATCTAGGGCATGACTTTCGGGAGTTCTTAGAAACCCAGGTTTGTGGATGGTCCCTTATCCGTGTTTCGTGGATGACCCCTTATACAAATGTTTCATTTATGAGTAAATAAAGTACATTTAAAAAGAAAACCCCAAAACCCCGCAATAACGCTCCCCCGATTTGCGCTCAAACCCCGAAATAACGCTCCCCCGAATTGCGCTCTCCTGGTGTGCGCCCCCTCAAAAGAGCGCACATGGGGGATTTAGTGTACCTACAACTTTGCCGAAGACACCAAATTGGTTAGAAAATTCACTCAAAAGTTACAGCTGTTGGAATATTTACGTACCATTTTTGTATGAACAGCAGCCAAAATTGTATGGAGACTTGTATGGGTGAACCAATCACACAAAATATCCCCCACAAAGTTTGAGCCAAATAAAAAAAATACAAATTAAATCCATTTCCGGTTTTGGTAGAGAATTGCTCTGTAGTGCCTTCTCGTTATTGTGAAGGCATTCATTAATTTTAGCTGAAACAAAAAAATAAATGCTTTTGCTTAGTAATTAAAATACCAAAACACATCAAAAACAATAAAGTTTTAAACTATCCGTTTTACACAAAATTTCAAAGTATAATTCTGATAACTTATTTAAACAAATGCTAACATATTTAAAATTATCGTTAAATAAAGTTTTTTTCAGGCAAACATGTTTGTAGAACATTGATAAACTCCTTACAATAAAACTTTAATAATATGGCCTTCTGCGTCTATCTGGAAACTTGAAGCTCCAACAAGTTTTTTTTAATTTCCCATAAAAAGGAAATTTTTCACGACTTTTTAAATTTTTTTGAATCTTTTTTAAATCTTTAAATCAATCTAGAATTAAGATAGTTCTGACAGCTATAAACTTAATGAGAGAAAAAGTCAATTTTGAAAAAAAAATTATAAAAAATAGTTGTAAAACAGTTCATTTACCAGTAAAAAAAGTCATGCTTGTGCTTGAACATCCTCCTTCTTTGTAGATGTAAACAAAGTGGGATCATTCAAAAATTACGTTACGCATTTTCTCTATTCAACACCCTGGTTTTCATGTACATTTAACGCGAAAATCAGCTTTAAATATTACAGTTCCGTAAATTAGTTATTTTTAGATGGTATGAATAATATTTAAAGTTATTATTAGATTAAGGGGGAATCAAAATTTAAAAAGTCAATAAAATTACAAACTCAATTGAAAAAAAAATCATTCCTTGATCACAAAAGTCTTAAGATATTGTTACATAAAAAATCGAATTATGAATACATTTGAAGTTAGCCCTTGAACTCTAAATTTATTTTAAAATTAATGAAATCAAACATTGTTGTTGTTTTTTTCAATAATAATTAAAATCAATCAATTTTTTTAATGAAATTTTCAAGACCGATATTTCACTAAATTCGCTACATCTTGAGAACGAGGCACTCGATCAAAAATCTTTTCTATGACTATGACTAAAAAGTTGCGGTTTTTTGTCCTCCAAAACATCTAAAAAAATGAATGTAAAAAATACCAATTTTTGGAAAATTGTGTTTAAGAAAAAATAATTGAAAAATCGGCCAGTTTTGAGCACTTCCTTATATTTTTTTATGTTATCACCATCGCATTCCCCGGACAATTTTGCATAATAATCAATGTAAACTTCAAACTAAAATGAACTATTGGCGAGATACAGCGCAAGTTTGATTTTGCACAGCACTCGGTGGTGTACTTTTCAACAAAAAGGGATAGGGTAGGGTAGTCATCAATGAGACACTTTTGGTTTTCAACTTTCAACGATTTTTCTAATTTTTTCATCAGCATGTCTTAATGAGCTTTTAGTTGCATTATCTTTATTTTAGTGTGTTCTAACATTGACCAAAATATGAGATCGATCCGACATCTACAGCCAGAGTTATTCAACTGTCACATTGTAGACGCACTTGGCAGGAACAATGAGACAGCTGGGAAACAATTAGACACTAGGGTGCCCAGAAAAAATGACCCCCTGCTCCACAAGCGGAAAACGGTTTATTGGGTTATTTTAAGCATCTGTGCAAATTTTGAGCGAAATTGGTTGAGATTAACCCATTGATACCCGAGCCTAAAGCTGGTGAAAAAAATGTTTTTCATACAAAATTTACTTTTTTAAATCGCTAATAACCTTTCAGGATTAAGTTTTACAGCTTTGGTATGTTCTACAAAGTTGTAGAGCATTAAATTTCCAATGAGAATCTCACTTTTGGGAATATTTGGATGTAAGTAGCGCACCGTGTAGACCAAACTGTCAGAAAATTGGGTTTTCCATACATTTTTTCGATTTTTCCCATACAAACTTCACCCCCGAGTATCAATGGGTAAATGTTAACCGATTTTGCTCATATTTGGCCCAGAGTCCTAAAATAGGTCAAGGAACAATATTCAGCTTGTGGAGCGAGGTTTTGAGAAAAAGTCTCGTATTCTGGGCACCCTATTAGACACTCTACGAAAATCAATACTCTTCTAGTAAAACATCATGTTTTTGTATTGTTCCATTACAGGTGACTTGCCTTGAACATTTTAGAGCTTTTTTTCCAACATGAAATTTTTAATAACAAAAGTTACACTAAAAAGTATTTAAATTTTGTAAAAACCATATATGAATACCAAATAACTTTGTATTTTTGGTTAAATGAAGTTTAAACTCTATAAATATGCCAAAAATCACTTTTAATTCATGTTTTGAAAGATTTCCATCGATTTTGAAAAGTTTATTGAAGAAAAATCAAAGTGTCTCATTGTTACCCATGGGCTGAAATGAGTGGGGAACAATGAGACAGTCCTGGATTCTGGGTGTATTCTAAATTTTGGCCAAATCTAATGAAAGGACATTGTAGCCCAACTCAATCCCTATGGAACGTCGAAAGAAATTTGAAGAAATATTAGTTTTGGTGTAAATGGCAGCCTACGAGCGAAAAAATATTTTTTGTCCATAATTTACTTTTACACCCCAGAATCAAACATTTATGAATTACTTTTCAATGGAGCGTCCATAACCAAAGCCACTTATATGGCAGACGTGTATCCATCAGACACACCTTTCCCCCAAATATGAGCCTGATTGGTTTAAACTACGACTTGTGAGAGCAATTTTATCATTGTTCCCCGTGTCTCATTGATGACTACTCTACCCTACTTATTTCGGATTTGAATTCATAGGACTGAGTGCTACGCAAAATTAAGCTTTTATCAGTAAAATCGCTGTACCTCGCCAATAGTTGATTTTAGTTTGAGGTTTACGTTGATTATTATGTACAATTGTCCGGCGAATACGATGATGATAAAATTAAAAAAAAATATAAGGAATTGGTCAAAGCTGATTTTTTTTTACTTAAAACGTCAAAATATAATGTGAGGGGGCATTTAAAGTTTGAAATTTTATTTTTATCGAATTCCTTGGACAATTTCTATAAAATACAACCTGTAGAAAGTCTTTTGCTCAAATAGTGATGATTAAGAGAAAAAAAAGTTTTTTGAGAAAATCGTCAAAAAAGGGGCGAAACCAAAACAAGAGGGATGGTCCAATCAGCACCAAACTTGGGATTTCTGTTGACTATCGATAGATGAACGTTCCCTCAAAGTTTGGTCCAAATCGGTAATGGTCGAGTCCAAAATTATACCCAGTTAACCTGGAATGATCCACCTACAAATTTGCCGAAGACTTGGTTAATTTATAAGAGTTGATAGTTTGATGGTTTAATATACCCTCTTTTATGTATTTTTTTTTCTCCCAAAATAATGTGTTAAAAATTAAATTGCAGCAGTTCCTGATGAAAAATTAAATTTTTATCACCAGGAATATTTCATGAATTATTTGTGGTTATAAAATGAGAAATTCTATCTCAAGCCCTGTTGAAACTATTTTAAGAAAAATTACACAGCAGAGGGAAGATTCAACCATAAAATTCCAACATCAAAAATAATATTTTTTTTACTGTGTAATTTTGTAGTGAAATTATTATCTTGGACGACGAAATTCGAAGATAAACGACAACTGGTAGTATCAATCATCTTCCAAGTAAAAAGAGTCATGGCCTAACTAAGTAAAGTAAATCTTTCCCAGTTCCTGAGGGGAACACCCTTGAAGAGTATTGGGGCCGGCATTTACAAAGCGGATTCAGTGGCAGTTTCATTCTCAACTTAATGTTAACATGTTAGGGTTAATGATAGCATTCCATAGGTCGCCTTCCTAAGGTGTCGTGATAAGGTCCAGTTTGTGACGATACACTACTTTCCCTTTACTAAGCAATCGATTCCAGAAGGGAAAAGATCACCAGTTGTGTTGGTCCGAGCCGGGATTTCATGGCCTAACTAAGGGTCATTAATAATAATAATAAAAAGAAATTATTATATGTTACACAATTATAAGCGGCATTAATATGAAAATTCAAATTTTTCTTTCATTCAATGATATTTTTGGAACCTCTATTGATAATTCTTTAATGATATTGTTGGGAAGAAAGATACACAATTTCATTTAAAAAGAGCATAGGGGAAATATACCCATTTTAATCACACTAAGCCGTTCGACCAATTCTCATGACTTTTGCTGTTTTCTGCTATTAAATCAACATTTTCGGATGTATCAACAATGGAGAGTTGCTTGCTCACTTTAATGTGAGCTATTTATTACTTTAGAACAGTCAAAAACACTTTACAAAAGCTGTAACTCATGATCAAAGTGCTGATAGGCCGATAATATAAATAGGCTGAGAAAGGGTATAGTTCCCCTATATCAATATATAGTAAGGAAAATTTATAAAAATGGCAATTTTTGGGACCACTCTACCACAGCGTAGGTCACCCTAATGGCCAAACAAACGAGTCTTATTATTTTGGCCAAGGAAGATTAGTTTTGAGCTCGATCGGAGAACTTTTTTTTTGTTTATGCTCTTTTCAACTTGAATTGCTGTATAAATATTTGAAATTGTCATTTGCCGATATAATATTATACCAAAAAAAAGTTGTCTTATTTTTGATGGTGTGGTTGAGTATGACCCCTTAATAAATCTAAGTGACTTAGAATTTGTAAATCTATGATTTCGGCCAGAATGGTAGTGATGAAACATTGAAATTAAAACCAATCAACCATGTAAATTTGACTAAAATGAGTTCATTAACATTGAGTTTGAAGGTAAATGTAAGTAGGCATACGAACTTTTTGTATCTAATTCGATTATCTGAAGTCCCTTGGATAATCGAGCTTTGTATAATTGAACTTCGAAAAATCTAAACTTCGATTAATTGAGGCTTCGGATAATCGAGTCTGGATTGTTCTTTAAAAATCGAAAGTTTGTTATTGAAATTCGATGTTCTCATTTTAAATTCATCCAAAGAACCACCCTACCACCCTACAGTCCAGCTCAAAACAAAGCAAAGATTAATGGAACCGATTTAGAGCTATTTATATATTTCCTACTCCGGTGCGAATGATTTGCGTCTGCTGGGCCAGCGATCTCGCGCAAACTATTGCCACGAACGATTAACATATTCCATTGATAATTGATAGTATAATTTATGCTCTCCTGCCCTCGACATCGTTTAATGTTGGCCGGGCAAAGCAACGATAATCTCGAAAAAGTTACATTTAAATTGAATTTTTGCCCGGCTGATCGCATGGGAGCGAAACTTTTCACCGTCGAACAAAATCTGCTCGAGGCCGTTGGTAGCAAAATTTCACAAAATAATTTCAAAAACGCCTAAAATTGCGTTTGTTTTTTGTTTGCGGGAAACATGCCAGCCTAACATTGCTCAAACATTTCCAACTGGTTGCACCTCCCCCCCCCCCCTCCCTCAAACGAATTTGCTAATGTTTTTTCGCGCTGCAGATTTTTGGCGTGGCCTACTTGAAATGAGAGTTGGAAAAAAATGTGTTTCTGACGTACCTTCTAGCTTTTATTACAAATTTTGGTACGCGAGAGTCTGTTTTTCGGAAATTCTGCCCGAGGGCAATTGCGAAAAAAAAAGGGGGTGGATTTTTGGCTGGCATTCTTTTCGAGGCAGGTGCCGCCATCATCAAAGATTTTGGTGGAATTTGCTACCAGAATGAATGACGACGAGAGGGTGAGCATAATATGAGTATGATGGAATGCCTTTCATCTTTGTTCACTCGCTCTCGGTGGTGGTGCTGGCCAGGGTTTTCGGTGGCGTTTCGTTCCGTTTAAACGGGGACTCTGTGGGGGCGTGCTGGTTCTGATGAAGGTTGGAGGGAGGATTTTTTTTTTCGTCGAAGGGTTTTGAGTGGATTTTTGACAATGACGTTAGAAAGGAAGTATTTTTTTATAGTTAAACGTAAAACAGCAATGGAATATCCTGTGCTGTGAGATACAGTTAGTATTAAACCATTTTCTTTTGTTATCTAAAATACTGCTCTTAATCATAAAAAGATTATTTTTTAACACCTACTATTAAAAAGGTGTTAGTTTTTTCATGTAATACAGTAGAGGTGGGCAATTCTGTAAACTCTTCGCTACACACTGAAAAAAACCAATTCTCGAAATCGTGAATTAAATTCACGAATGCGAGAACCACGAAGGAATATATTCACGTTTATGGTGCAAATGCACCATACTCATGAATAAATTCCTTCTTGGTTCTCACATTCGTGAACTTCATTCGCGATTACGAGAATTGATTTGTTTCTGTGCATTCTGATTTATCAGATAAATTCTATAAACGCTGAAGTTCAATCGTACAAAATGATTTTTTTTCCAAAATCTCTCAAATATTCAGTAGATGTTTTGTAATATTTGACAAGTTATGCTATTTGAAATGCTCAAATTTGTATTCCGGTATTACTTTAATGTACACTCAGTTTTAAAATGAAAAGTTTATTCCATTTTGTTTTGAAAATCATTTACTTTTGGTATAAATTTTTACAAGCATTGAATTTTTTGAAATTGCGTTTTAATTCTCAAAAACAAATTTAATGCTATTTTTTTATTTATAACAAAAATCATCCCATATTGAAACGGTTCTTTCAAAAGATCGGAGTTTAAAAAAATAACCGCGGTTCTTTTTTTGTGAGCCACGGTTCGTTCGCTCTTTTCAGTGAACCAGCTCTTTGAGCAGTTCGCTCTTCTTTTGCCCACCTCTACAATACAGTAAACACCTTGAATATGCACAATATTGGGTCATTCTCTGCCAACTCACACCTCATTGGAACGAGTTGCCCCGATCCCTTTTCGATTTGCGAGAAATTTTTTGTATAAATTTTGACCATAATCACGCATCTGAGCTCCATTTTTCGACACCTCCAATTTGCAACCTGAAATGGTTATGGTTTGGAAATTTGGTGTCAAAAGGACTTTAGTGTGAAATTGGATGCTCAGAATTTCGAAAAAAGTGTTTTAATCAAAAAAATATACCAAAAGCAGTTTCAAAATGTTTGCGTAAGACCATTCTTTTTTTTTAGTAAAATCACTGTTTCCTACCAATAGTTCGTTTTAGTTTGAGGTGTACACTGATTTTTATGTAGAATTGTCCGGGGAACACGATAGTGATAAAATAAAATAAATAAAAATATAATAAATTGGTCAAAAGCGTATTTTAATATTTAAAACGTTAAAATATAAATTAAGGGGCATTCAAGGGTTAAAATATTATTTTTATCGAATATCTATGACAATTTTCTATAAAAAGCAACCTGTACAAAGTCTTTTGTCAAATAGTTGCAAAGTTACGATTGAAAGATTTTTTTTTTTTGAGAATCGTCAAAAAAAGAGGGCGGTGCCAAAAATCAGAACCGAACTTGAGATTTATTAGTGCGTCCATCCCGGGAATTCCCGGGACAAAAATCCCGGGATTTTCCCTAAACCGGGAATTCCCGAAACCCGGGATTTTTTATATTTTGTCCCGGGAATGCCCGAAATTGAAAAATAAATCATTTTTTGGTCTGGAAACTCAGATTTAGTTGTGGAAATAGATGAATGAATATTTAGTAATCGAAAAGAATTTTAAAGCATTAGCAAATTTGTATTCGGCACATATCAACATTTATTTGGCTTATAAGGAAAAATTATCAAAATTTCGCAGAATGCTTAACGCTTTAAATATTTTACATTAAATTTTATTTATTTTATAAATATTTACGTTTTGCGATGATTTTAAACTTGAAAAAATAAATAAATTATTTTTCATCAAACATCGGCATCTGGAGCAAATTAGGACAATAGTAACGAACTAAGACAGCTGTTTAACCCAATATTTTTTGCATAATGTTCTGATTTAGTATAATAATTAGTACACCGATTTTCTAATTTATTGCTCTAAAATATCCTGAACCTATTCAGACTGCAGTCCCAATTTCCCTCAGTTGGCGGTAGTGGCTTTAAGATATTTTTTTAAATATTTTTTTTGTAAAACATGAAATTATAAACTTTTCTAAAATTTAACATTGGATGGTATCATTTTATTTGTTTTCGTTCCTTGTTTTTGTTTACAGTTTCAATGAATTTCTTTAAGCATAAGAAGTCATTTCCTATGAAAAATAAAAGAAATTTTTAATGATTTTAAGATGATTAATATGAAATAATTTAAATCTCATTGGATTAAAAATCATGATTCATTAGAAACCCAAAGCACAACAAAAAACAACAATATTTAATATTTTTTAAACAAACTAAAAATCGCTCTTCTTGTTTAGATTGAAGTATAGAATATCAAAAATTAACAGTATTGAGCTAATTCTATATTAGTAAGCTTGAAAAACATAACAAATTTAATAAAAATTTAGATTTTATGGTTGTTTTAAAAAAATTCCCGGGATCCCGGGAATTCCCGGGATTTCAAAAATATTTTTCCCGTTTCCCGGGAAATTCAAAACCCGGGAAAATTGGACGCCCTAAGATTTATATTAAATTTCGATAGATGAACGTTCCCCCCAAGTTTGGTCCAAATTGGTGAAGGTCGAATCCAAAAGTGTAGGGGAGAGTGGGGAGACTTGATCCCCTTTTTTAGTATCGCACATAACTCTGTCAATTTCTCACAAAACTATAAACTTTTTGCATGAATTGAAAGCTTAAACATTCATCTATGTTTGGCTAATAAGGATATTTCACCAGATGAACTCTTCGAATCATGCCAAGCGTTTTAAAAAAATATTTTAAACCGGCATTTTAAAAATGTTAGGGGTAACTTGATCCCCCTTTCAACATTTTGGAGAAATCTTAAGCAAAATGTTTCTTATTCATCCAAACTTTTAATTTTCTATAAGATACAGCAATTGCACATTAAACCTGTACGTTTGTGTTCAAAATATAACAAGTTTATTATGTTAAATATTTAAAAACTTAAAATATTATTTTAAAGACCAAAATTAAGCATGTTTACAAAAGCTGGAAATTTTTGTTTACGAAACTTTTGAAAAATGGTTCAAACTGCAGTAAGTTATGTACAACTATACTAAAGGAAACTATGTATGTAAACCCAGCTCAATTAATTAATCTTGAGGCTGATTCTAGTGACTGTAAAATGCAGGGATCAAGTCTCCCTAAACGCACTTTTTTAAACAATTGATTGTAAAAATAGTATGACGATAAATTTAACATCAAATGCGTAAGGGTTTTGGAGTTGATAAGTTTATCAAACAATTCATGTATAAAAAATATTTTTTTGAATAATTTTTGAGTGTTTTCTATACATATCAATACTAAGAAAAAAAGATCTCTTGGAAGTTTTTTGCAGCACTTTTTAGAAAAATGTGTGCAACTGAATCTTAACATTTTTTAATTTTTTTCTTTGTTTTCTACAATGAGTTTTAGTTAATTTCTCATAACTTTCTAGAACAAAGCTAATTGTTTTACCCAAATGCTGACGAGATACAGGCTTGGGATCAAGTGTCCCCGGGGATCAAGTCTCCCCACTCTCCCCTACCTATATAGTATTTTAATGGAGACCATCCTACCAAAACAAGAATTCGTTAACAAATATCTCTGGATTTTTTTTTTTTTTTTTTTGATAAGGTCCAATAAAACAAATTTCCGGTTTTTGCATATTGGGTGTTTTTGAAACCGCCTTGAGTCAGGGGTATTAAGAACATCCAAAAAGCAAAAACTGAAAATTTAATTTATTGGACCTCTTCAAAAAAAATTCAAATTTCCACTTTTTCTGTTATTGGTCTCAAAATACGTTTTTTTTTTAAACTAAAAGTTTACCCAAAATGAAAAAAAATATCAAATTTTAAACAAGCGATCTATTTTGTTTTGAAGTCCTATGAAAATTTTTAATTAAAAATTCAAAAGTATTTTTGATTATTGGATATATTGAATTGGCATTCGTGGAACGAAATTTTTTAAATTATAATAAATTCTACATGTTTTTAAACGAAAGTCAACTGCCTAAAACATTTTTTTATGATTTTGGGTTTTCTGTTATCATTTTAAAATCATTACTTATAACATAAATGTTACATTTCTTTTAATGTTTCAAAACATTGGTTTTTGATCAATTCCCATCAATTCAATTCAATTTTGGATCAATAAAAAATAATAAAACTTTTTTTCTTAGCTAAAAGTAAAGAACCATACAGTTTATAGGGCGTCCAATTTTCCCGGGTTTTGAATTTCTACAACGTGATAAAATCAATGTTTTTATTATATTTGATATGTTTTCAATCTTAAAATCATAGAATTAGCTCCATACATTTAACTGGTGATTAACTACACATTGATCTAAACAAGAAAGAAGTTTTTAGATTGCTTAAAAGATTATTTTTGTTCTTTGGCGTGATTTGGAATTTTAATGCACCCAAATTTTGTATTCATTATGATTCAAATTCCTTTCAAAATATGTATTTTTGTGCATGACATGACTGGAACAACTTGAAAAATCACTTAAAATGGGGAACAAAAAAAAATGCAATGAAATTTTTAAGAAATGATGATTTAAATAAAAGAATATTTTACAAATTGTCTTAAAGTCACCACCGCCAACTGGGGAGAATCGAAACTAAAGTCTGAATAGGTACAGGATATTTTGAAGCAATAAATTTGGAATCAGTATTTTAATTGCTTTGTTCTGTTCCTGTTTTAACCAAATTCAATCAAAAAAATAAAAATATTCTGCAAAAAAAACTGTCATAATTCGATATAATGCCTGATATGCCAAAGAAGCTTGACGAAAAATAATATAAAATGATATTTTATTTTAATTTCAGATCATGAATAAACTTAGTCATTTACAAAATACATAAAATTGAATAACAAATATTCAAAGCATTTTCCGGATATTTTGACTAGAATTTTAACAATGTTACCTTATAATCCAAATGAATGCTGATATGTGCTAAACGTTATTGTAATTTTTAATGACTTTTATGCATTAGACTGTTCATCTATTTCTAATCTAATCTAATCTAACACAAACGCTGCCAGTCCGATGAAATCATGCTGGAAAGTCTTGTGATTAGATTACGCCCCAAGCACTTTTCTTGTCAATATTAATAATTGCAATACATCCGAGATCACCCGAAAATGTAATACAAAAATTGAAGCGGCCAGCCCTACTGCGTTGTGTTTACCGCAGAGAGGATTTTGTGAACGTATCACATTCCACAGAATCTATAAGGGAGGAAGGATGCGTGGACATACCGTACCAGACGCTCCGGATCAGTTAGGTGTGGTGTTTTAGTGTAAATTTTACAGATAATTATATTTTGGGGGGGAAGTGGAATTGGGCAAAATGGGATTAAGGAATGGGAAAGTAAGGAAGGGGTTGGAGGGCTATTGAATTTATAGTATAATAATATAAGGAAATATAATTATTTAGCAAATAATGATGGAAAGCTCTCACCAAGAATCAGCAAATCTTAAAATCTTCGAAAGACACGGCCAGATTGTGTCCCAACCGGCAGCTCCTAAGTTCTTAGGAGCCGCAAATCCGGCCACATCAAATCAGCCAAGATTTCCTCGTCATCTGCGCGATTGAGGCTCTATCCCAGGTCAGCGACGTCTTCCCGGACATGCAGCAACGCAACGCGAATCCCGGAAATCTCCACCATCTTCACTTTGTCCACTTCCACTCACAAGTTCGTCTAGAACTAGCCAATAAGAATTTGACGGAAATCCTCAGAAGACGAAAAAAAACGCGGACAGAAAAATCAAATAAACCAGATGCGACCATAGCTTACTGCGATCTCCAACATTAGACTGTTCATCTATTTTTAGATTTTTTTTAATTGATCCTATAAACATTTTGAAGACAAAAGCATATAAGGCCTCTTCAAAAAAACTCTTGATTTCAACCACAAAATCTTAATTTCCAGACATTTTTTTTTCAATTTCGGGAATTCACGAGACAAAATAAAAAAAATCCCGGAAATCGGGAATTCCTGGTTTCGGAAAAATCCCTTGATAAGATTTCAATATATTTTTGGATTTTATTTTGTTTTTTCAACCAATTAGGTTTTTCGCAAGATTATTATT
Source organism: Culex quinquefasciatus (assembly GCF_015732765.1). NCBI lineage: Eukaryota > Metazoa > Arthropoda > Insecta > Diptera > Culicidae > Culex > Culex quinquefasciatus. The sequence continues at coordinate 105,649,491 of NC_051861.1, forward strand.
TTTAAAACGTGTACTGGGGTAGGCCACACAAAGTCCATGCACTATATTTAAATATTGTTTAAAAAAAATTACGTTGAAAATTCTTAGTTTGAATTTCGGGGTGACTTTGATAGTCATAGTTTTTCTTGCTAAAATCAGATTCAAGGTGTTCAAACTTAACTTTTACGTGAAATGTACCATTACCAAGGATGCTGGTATAGTGTTTAAGAAAAGAAACTCAATGTTTATATTTAGTTAGCTAAGTTTAAAAGCTTTTTAACAAAATATATAAAAATTGTTGGTAAAACTGTTAAAAAGTCAGAATTTTGCCTGAAAAACGATTAAAACTAGTTTGGTTTATAAAATTATCGATTTATATTGCATCTTAAACTTTGATTCGAAGCTCGAATCAAAAGTTTTCATATTTAGATGAAATTTGTTAAATTGAAAATGCATTTAAATTTGATTTTTTTTTTTTTGTCTCAAAAACAAATATTATTTGTTAATTACAAACTTATTTCACCATCTCCTATTGTGATTCCTTTTTTATCAATCAAAAATATTAAAAACTTCCCAGCTCAGTGGTGACATCAGAAAAATCAGGGGGATAGGATTTGGGGGTTTAGTTTGAGCACTCCGCTTTAAAATAGCGAGGAAGATATATTCACATTGATCCAGAAGGATATTTTTTTCATTTAGAACTTATTTTTTTAATTTAAAATTGCGTGTCTTTTCTATCTATGCGGGGTAATTTTTTAGAGTAAAGCAATGTTGTACAGCAGATATTTACACAAACTGAACCTTGGACTTCACCTCACGACAACGCTACGCTACCAGCAACATGAGACGACAACAAGAAAGACGAACCTTACGCTACCAGGGAAGAAAATGGTATATAAACATAAGGGGTTAGCTTGTAACCTTAATGTGCAACCAATCGCGATAACTCGTGATGATTACAAGCAAACCCCTAAATCAAAATTGTTGTAATTGTCTACTCTACAACTTTGTAGAACATTGTTACACTCCAAAAACTGACCCTGCAAAGTTAGAAAAAAACACGAAATTTTTAAATGAAAAGTTGTAATCTAAATAAAAAAATTACCCTGCTGGGTCAATGTAGATTAAAAAAAAAAATAAGTTTCCCTTAAAATGACATGTTCCAAATAAATGTACAGTTAAGAAACGGAAAATGCCAGAGTTTTTTAAACCTTTTAAGTGTTTTTTCGATAAAAAATACTTTTTTTCTAAATTTTGAATACGCCATCAAATCGGGCGTCCAATTTTACACAAAATGTCCCTTTGACACCAAATGTCGAACTCATCACCGTTTCAGGCTTCAAATTCTTGAAAAAAACTTTTTTCCCATAATAAATTGCAGGGGGCGTACCGCCCCTCCCTCACGAGATATCAAAAAACGGACCTCGGATTCGTGATCAGGGACAAAAGTTACCCTTTAGAACAAAGTTTCACCCAAATCGAAGAGGGGTCGGGGCAACACGAACTTTGGCTACATCTTAAATCCGTAATATTAGAATCATCTTCATCAGGTTAACTTCTTGTAACGAAAATTCGCAAGCCGACAATTACCTGGTGGGCTAGGCTCGCGGTGTGGACGGCAGACGCAAGGTCACAAAGTCGAATTTAACAATCTTGCAATTGCTTCATTGAATCTAGAATTCAAAATTGACATCGAGTTGTACGTTCAATTTATTATGATACCTTTTGTTACATGATAAGTAATGTAAATTTACATAAATATTTTTTTTCTGTGCGTGAAACAAAATTTAATTATGAAACTTTTGAGAAAGTAACTTTATATTTAACGAAATTGGGCTCAAAAAAGCTAAAAAAAAAGTTTAGTTTGGATTAAACAAGTGAAATAAATAATAAATGGGTTACATTTTTTAAGTTCAACTATTTTCATTTAATATTTCACTAAACTTACAAAGTCTCTTTATTGAATGTATCAAAAGGTTTAATTTAACTCAGAATTGAACACGTCTGTATTTAACGGATTACCACAAGTCTGAAGTGGAACTGTGATGACTTTCAGTCAGATCTGAAAATCAATGGAACTTGATTATAAATTTAAATCTAACATGAGGGCAGCAATTTGTCATTCCCGAAGAACCAGCTTAAAAAAGTGACCACTATATTAACACGAAAAAACAACCTCCAAAAGCGTTCGAGCAAGAAAAAAAAAAACAAGTTTCATGAAATCTAGTGGAAAATGCTCCCGCCAAAAAAGAGCATCTAATTTGTACCCGCGAGCATTTGCTATTTAAATTTAATCAATTAATCATTCACGGTCACGGTGCAGTAACCGGACACGCCGGCCAGAGTTGGGCCGGAAAATTGGGCTCGGTTTCGGACTGCGGATATGGCGCGAAACGCCACACCAACGCGTCTTGGTGGAGGCTTCTGTGATGAATCCCAAATTCAGGGTCGAGGAGCCGCGGGTTGGCGTAATGAGCTGGCAAAGAATTTATGACCCCGTGATAAATGTCACTCATTAGCAAACAACAGAGGGAAAAAACGGGTGTCTAATGAATTATTGAGTTGAGCGTGGTTGGTGACCGTGAAGTTAGTTGAACAGATGAGTTGACCTAGACAAATTTAAAAAAAATGTTTTCTGAAATCTTGAATGCTGGAAATAACGTAAATCAATATTAATCGTCAACAAGACAATAGGTATCAAGGTAATAACTTGTCCGGTAAATCGACGTGCATGACCGGCTTAAGAAAATGGTTATTGAAGATTCCTTGGAAAACCCATAACTATGTTTACGTGGTGTACTTCCAGCTAATGACCACTCAAATCGGTACTCATAGAGAATGTCACGTACCATTTGCATTCGAATCGATTTTATCTATTTAGGCACGAGCCAAGTTTTCAATGAGAATTTCAATTACATTGTAGTGAAAATACTTACAATTTTATAAAAAAAAGTTCTTCCAGGATGGTTCAAGTTTTTATTCTGGCATTCTTTAAAATAAAATAAACCATCAACAAGAAAATAATTCACTCTCCCGCAATTTATAACCCCAAACTCCGTCGCCAAACCCGAAAACCCAAAAATTTAACAACTTATTGATTAACGACCTGCCAGCGCGCATCAATCTTGGTCACTAATGAGAACCGTCACTTTCGGAGAAGTTCCCCCCTCGCGCTATCCAGATCAAAAACGGTTCCCGCAGTCAGTGGTTTCGCGTGGCCATTCCCAGGCCGGCCAAACCATCGCCCGGGAACGGGGGATAAATTTTATAGTAGTTTCAACAATAAAGAGAGAGAGACAGGGAAGCCAAAGCCCAAACATAAATCCCGCCGCCAACAATGCGCATATTTGAATAGCTCAGCGCAAATCCGAAATAAAAACAGTGAAATAAAAAGTTTTATTAAGCCACTTAAAAGAAAGACCGCCTTTTCTTACAAAAGCAAAAAAGTAATAACGCAAAAAGTAAAACAACCAAAAAAGCAAATAAGCTAGAAAGAAAACAAGCAAAAAAGCAAAAAAGCAAAAAAGCAAAAAGCAAAAAAGCAAAAAAGCAAAAAACCAAAAAACCAAAAAACCAAAAAACCAAAAAAGCAAAAAAGCAAAAAAAGCAAAAAAGCAAAAAAGCAAAAAAGCAAAAAAGCATAAAAGCAAATAAGCAAAAAAGCAAAAAAGCAAAAAAGCAAAAAAGCAAAAAAGCAAAAAAGCAAAAAAGCAAAAAAGCAAAAAAGCAAAAAAGCAAAAAAGCAAAAAAGCAAAAAAGCAAAAAAGGTATAGAAGCAAAAAAGTTTTAAGTTTTAAGTTTTTAGTTTTTATTTTTTAGTTTTTGGTTTTTAGTTTTTAGTTTTTAGTTTTTAGTTTTTAGTTTTTAGTTTTTAGTTTTTAGTTTTTAGTTTTTAGTTTTTAGTTTTTAGTTTTTAGTTTTTAGTTTTAAGTTTTTAGTTTTCAGTTTTTAGTTTTTAGTTTTTAGTTTTTAGTTTTTAGTTTTTAGTTTTAAGTTTTTAGTTTTTAGTTTTTAGTTTTTAGTTTTAAGTTTTTAGTTTTTAGTTTTTAGTTTTTAGTTTTTAGTTTTTAGTTTTTAGTTTTTAGTTTTTAGTTTTTAGTTTTAGTTTTTAGTTTTTAGTTTTTAGTTTTAGTTTTTAGTTTTTAGTTTTTAGTTTTTAGTTTTTAGTTTTTAGTTTTTAGTTTTTAGTTTTTAGTTTTTAGTTTTAGTTTTTAGTTTTAGTTTTTAGTTTTTAGTTTTTAGTTTTTAGTTTTTAGTTTTTAGTTTTTAGTTTTTAGTTTTTAGTTTTTAGTTTTTAGTTTTTAGTTTTTAGTTTTTAGTTTTTAGTTTTTAGTTTTTAGTTTTTAGTTTTTTCAAGTCAATTTCAAAGTCATTCCCCCAATAATCAAATTCAAAACAAAAGATCCACCCATCGTAAAAGCTTAAATCGCTCCAGTGAAAAGTGGTAATAAACAGTCGTAAAATTCAAATTTTGGGGACTATTTATCTTTCAACCGCCGACCCGTCACTTCTTCCATTATTTTGCCGTCCCGTCCCAAGGAGAGAGGCAATAAAGGCTAGTAGTGCGGGCACCTCACCCTGCTCGATTGACTGTTTATGGAGCAACTGATGGTGGGCTTAAGCCGGGGCTCATTAAATTATGAAATCCCATTCTGATTGAGGGAGTTGACCACTTTTATGACTTAATAATAGCGCGGCCACGCCGCGTAGTTTATTTTGGGTTTTTTTTTCGGAAGAAGTTACAATCGGACAATCTGGCAGCGCCCTTCCTTAAGACGATTTTGATACATTGTAACGGCTTGTTTCTTACGGTCGGCTTTGGGGCCGCAGGTGATTAATTTAAGTGATGTCTTGACGACCCATAAAGAGAGATTAAAAGGCCCCGTCTTTATGCAAATATTGTGCTTATCGGATATCGGATTATTTAGCGCGAAGATAAGTGTTGGTGGTTTTATGGCATTTTGACAGCCTAATTGTATCAAAATTTGTCAAGTTTTGAAATCAAGCAAATGTCACTGTTTCAAAAAAAAATCCAAACGATCAATTCCGTAAATGTGCCATAAAATGACATTCCCAACCTCCTTCCAGCGATCCACGCCAATATATCATCACTTCCAAAAGAGGCCCCCCAGGTTTCTTCATCGCCAAGAACCATGGAGAAAGTTCCGTTCTGGAACGACGCCACTCCAAAAGCGTGACTTTCCGGGACCACATCCCATGAAATTTGAGAATTCCCGCCTGGGACCAGCAAACAATGAAAAATTGACATCGATCGCGTTGTTTTTTTTTATGAAAGCGCAGGCATCATCCCGGGACGTCGTCGTGATCAACACTCCCCTGGGCAGGTCGCAACTGGACGCCTACAACTTTTTTTTTTGTTCAAGAGAAGGGGTTCTCCGAGAGTCACACGTTGATTTTTGGGGTAAGGAGGCAGTTTTTTTACAACAATAAATGTTTGAATAAAAAAATGAATAATAATAATAATGACGAGTGCTTAAAAAAGATTTCCTTTTTTAAAGAGTTTATAGGATTTTTTTATATAAAAGTGATGTGATTATTTAGATAAAAAAAATTTCTGCAACTTTCATTTTTAGACATAGTTGGTTGGACTGCTGTTTGCTGTGATACCAAAAAAAAGCTCAAGGTCATCTAATTAGCCCTTATTTATCAATATTTGATATTTCGATACTATTGGTAAGATTTAAAAAACTATTTTTTCCAATTTTGTGTTTCTATCAATCACATTATTCAAAATCTATTTTGCTAAAGATCAGACAATTTCCCAAAGGTTAGTTGTTTCTTAAGCATTGCCAGTTGAAAATTAAAGGTTTATTAGGTTAAAATGAGAGAATCCAACAATTTCACATAATTCATGCTTAAAAATCCTGATATTCAGCAATCAACAAACTCTTACAAAGCAAATTGTAAAAAAAAACATTTTCATTTTCATTTGTTTTTATATTTAGCTAGGTTTTTTGAACCTCCACATACAGTATGTAAAAAAAGTATTTACACCCCTTGAGCACTATGCACATTTTGTGATGAAACATGTAAAAAAATTAAAGTTTGACAGGAACCTAGTACTACGTTTTGTTCAGAAACTCATGCCAAACATTTTGCTACAAACAGCTCATGAAAAGATGATTTCTTTAAAAAGTTATATAACAAATACTATTACGAAAATAAAAAGGTGCAAAAAGTTTGTACACCTTTCGAAAAATTATCATAAATAATGTTATTTGTTGACAAATCACCATAAATCCAGTCTCCCAACTTCAAATAGGCATCCTTGACTGATTAAAAAAATAATTTGGATTGAATATAAAGTTTACTAACTACTTAGTATAAAAGTTTATATAACTCTGAAAATTCTATATAAAACTTATCTAAACTTAATTTTGCAAACTTTTAATTCAACTAAATGTCAATATATTACCATAGAATTGCTAAATAAACATTTTGGAGTGGGTATAACACCGTTTTGGGGTATTTGTATCGATAGAATAGATTTTTCGTTGGAATTTCGTACCAACCCGGAATTACGTCGTCGGAAAATCCGCCGGCATCGAACCGGTCCACAATTCTTAAGTCAACCTATGTGGCATCGGAAAGGGCATAAAATTTCCGATCTTTTGATACCCATACATCTAGGTTTTCTATAAAACCCACGATTTTAAATACCTAGGTAAAAACGTTGTTATGGTTTTGTTTGAGCAATCTGCCAAAAATGTATGGAATTTCGTAATTTTTGTTCTCGTGGATCAAACTTACTTTTTGCCCAGGTATTTAAAAACGTGGGTTTTATAGAAAACCTAGATGTATGGGTATCAAAAGATCGGAAATTTTATGCCCTTTCCGATGCCACATAGGTTGACTTAAGAATTGTGGACCGGTTCGAATGCCGGCGGATTTTCCGACGACGTAATTCCGGGTTGGTACGAAATTCCAACGAAAATCTATTCTATCGATACAAATACCCCAAAACGGTGTTATACCCACTTCAAAATGTTTATTTAGCAATTCTATGGTAATATATTGACATTTAGTTGAATTAAAAGTTTGCAAAATTAAGTTTAGATAAGTTTTATATAGAATTTCCAGAGTTATATAAACTTTTATACTAAGTAGTTAGTAAACTTTATATTCAATCCAAATTATTTTTTTAATCAGTCAAGGATGCCTATTTGAAGTTGGGAGACTGGATTTATGGTGATTTGTCAACAAATAACATTATTTATGTTAATTTTTCGAAAGGTGTACAAACTTTTTTTGCACCTTTTTTAGTTTCGTAATAGTATTTGTTATATAACTTTTTATAGAAATCATCTTTTCATGAGTTTTTTGTAGCAAAATGTCTGGCATGAGTTTCTGAACAAAACGTAGTACTAGGTTTCTGTCAACATTAAATTGTTTAGATGTTTCATCACAAAATGTGCATAGTGCCCAAGGGGTGTAAATACTTTTTTTACATACTGTATTAACCTTTCTTTTCAAACATGGCACTTTAAGATTGTTTCAGCCGTTCCGGAGGTATGATTTTTAGAAAAATGTGCTTTTTGCGAATACGACGAAAAATGCCATTTTTTGGACCACCCTATTTTGGATAGAAGCATCCTAATCGCCCAAAAAAATACGGGTCTTATTATTTGGGTCAAAGAACCCCCACTCCGAATAAGAGCCAAAGCGAAGCACTTTTGATTTGAAGACTTCCTGTTTGATATGGAATGGCTGTATAGTTACATGATTTTTTTTACAAAAATACGTATTTTTCCTGTAATTTTTAATGCAGTTTTTTTACTCTAAAAACAAACTCAAAATATTTTTTATTGCTCAATTGATCGTTTTTTTGTCATTCATTTCGAATCTCATTCATTTTTTTTAACTGGAAATTTTTACAAAACTATGTATTTTCGAGAAAAAAACTCAAAATTTTAGGTTTTATGCAATACTGGTATCAAATGATCGGGACATTTTCATACATTTGGAATGAAATAACAATTTTTTTTAAACACTCAATTTTTTCCCAAAACTATGTATTATTAGAAAAATACTCAAAATTACAGTTTTTCACAATATGGGTATCAAATGATCGGAATTTTTCAAACATTTCGAATGTTATAGCAAAAACTCAAAATTTTCACAAAACTACGTATTTTCGGATAAAAACACTCAAAATTTTAGTTGTAAAACAAAGATCGGAACTTTTCAAACACTTATTTATTTATTTTGGGTTTAAATAATAATTTTAAATGAAAACCCAAAATATGGCCAAAAATCGATTTGATGACACTTTGGCTCAATTCTGAGGGCAGATTCAGATTCAGTTGGAAAAATTACATGAAAAAACTAGAGGTGGGCAAAGAAAGAGCGAGCCACTCAAAGAGCCGGTTCATTAAAAAGAGCGAACGAACCATGGCTCACATAAAAAGAACCGCGGTTCTTTTGAAACTCCGGTCTTTTGAAAGAATCGTTCCAAATTTGTTTTTGAGAATTGAAAATACAATTTCAAATATTTCAATGATTGTAAAAAAATACTTTTCAAGTACTTTAAAATTAAAACGGTATGTTAATGAGGAGCTATTTTCAGAGCTGAATCGTCATATTTCATTGGGGATTCTATAGCAACTTTCTCATCAACAGATATTGAAAGACTCTCAATAGCATTGATGTCAATCTTTGAACACCACTTAAAAGTTTTCAAGCATATATATTCAGTTTCCTGCTGTTTTTTTTTATTTCAAAAGTGTACAAATTTTTAAAACAAAACGAAGAAACTTTAAATTGTATTCATCGTACATCAAAGTATTACCCGAATACAAATTTGAGCATTTAAATTTGCTTAACTTGTAAATTAATATCAAAAATCTACTAAATAGCTTATAGATTTAGGAAAAAATAATTCCTCCTGCCCGAATAAACTTTAGCGTTTATAAATCAGAATGTAGAAAAGAGTTAACAGAATATTTTCTTTTAATAAAATATCATCATTAGTTTAATGTTCACAGAAATAAACGCCATTTTAAAATTAATAGCAATTTCTTCAAAGTTCTAGATTTAAGTTCGGATGCAATTCATTCATTCAAACGTTAAGGTTCAAGTAGAAATTTTGACATAGAGATCACCAAGACCTATGATTTTTAAGGGCATCTTTTCATTTTTAGTTATTTTTTTAAATAATTTATATAAATCTAATGTGAAATAGCTTTAAAAATCACACCATTCTTATAAAATATTCTTTTTTATCTATATTGTGAAAAAGAGCGAAAAAACCGTTCAAAAGAGCGACTCTTTTTCAAGAGCAAACGAAAATGAGCGGCTCCTAAAAAAGAGCGATTTTGCCCACCTCTAGAAAAAACATATATTTGGACAATTTTCGAATTTCGTTGGGGTGGTCCCATATGGTTTTTCCTTGAAAATTAGAATTTTTCAAATGAAGATATCTCAAGTTTAAAGTAAAACACCACTGAGATTTTTTCAGCGTTTGTAGTGCTAGATCTCCTCTTTTAAATGCAACCTGGCGCCTAAAATTTGGCTTTTCGAGATAGTTAAGTTTTAAATTTGCATCTTTTTTACCTTAAAATGGCTGTAACTTTTGACCCTAAAGTCCAAATTGACATGTCAAAAAATGAAAATGTTCGTTTTTTAGAGCTCTAAAAGTGCCCCGAATACCACTTTTCTCTAAAAGTTTACCCTGCATTGCCACGTTCAAAAAACTGATTTTTGGAGGTTTGCTCAGATGCTTTCTATAAATTTGGTCGTAGAAGGCGAAGATTACGAGATAAAATTTTGGTGTCTTGGACAAAGTTGCGTTAATTGGCCAGCCCAACAACTTTTTAGAAGACATAAAAATTCCCTAAAATATTCCTGAAAAGTTAGATTTTCAAAATCACCCTAATCGTGAACCACCCTAATTTTGAACCAAACCAAAAGATGCCCCTTTCCATTTGCAACAACTATTCTCTAGACATAAAAGCTCCAAAACGTCACCATTTTTCGGAAAATCCATTTTCCACTTAATTTTACTATCTGGACCACTGTGCAACGGTCAAAGTCTGAGAACATAATCTTCAAAAAATGTTTGCAATGGCTTTTCTTTAAACGAAAACAAATTTTCTAAATAAGCTTATGTTATTTGGTTCAAAAATATTATTGTTTTCTTTAAAAAATATCTATAAATTTAAAATAAATTTAAGTTTAATCAAAACTGGAAAAATTATAATCTAAGCAGAAAAAAAGAATAAATAAATCTTTACATTACAATAAATAAATAAAAGAGATAAAGTGTTTCAGAAAAACCCAATATAAATCAAATAAATTTCGCATTATTAATGTTGCAATACAATTGCAACTGCACAGACTTACAGAATGGCCTGTATATTATATTATATTATATTATATTATATTATATTATATTATATTATATTATATTATATTATATTATATTATATTATATTATATTATATTATATTATATTATATTATATTATATAATATAATATTATATTATATTATATTATATTATATTATATTATATTATATTATATTATATTATATTATATTATATTATATTATATTATATTATATTATATTATATTATATTATATTATATTATATTATATTATATTATATTATATTATATTATATTATATTATATTATATTATATTATATTATATTAGATTATATTATATTATATTATATTATATTATATTATATTATATTATATTATATTATATTATATTATATTATATTATATTATATTATATTATATTATATTATATTATATTATATTATATTATATTATATTATATTATATTATATTATATTATATTATATTATATTATATTATATTATATTATATTATATTATATTATATTATATTATATTATATTATAACATCGAGAAATTAATTTATTTTCAATTCAAGCTATTTTTGCCTGAAAACTGAAATAAATCAAATTTGTTCATCTCTTACCTTAAAATTAAAACTTGGTTTGCACAGTTTTGATTGTGTTACAAAAATGTAACATCGCTCTCTCAGTTTAACTCTTTCAGCAAAACGAATTGAGCCCACGCGCCATCATCACACCACCTTGGTGCAACCTAGGAAGAAAATTGATCCTCCAAAAGAAGTCTGAAGCTTAAATGTGAGGTGTAGTGGGGAGAAGTATTTGGAAATGTTTTATTTTTTTATTAACTTATCTTACAAATTTGAAAATTGAAGTTCTCAAAAGCCCTTTTAACTTTTTACCACCAATTTTCCCTTCCATTTTTCACACCACCACTTTTACCTTCAATTTGACGAGCATGATGACGACGGAGCGTGGCTTTATTATTGCTTTTATTTTAGTTTGCCCGCTCATTTGACTTTTGACATGTGAGCAAAAAGCAAGCTGGCGCGCCAACCAAGGCGCACGGGCAATTGCTTTGTTTTTACTCTCTTAGTCAGTCCTGCTCGCTCAGTTGGCTGTGGGACTCGACGGGAAACTTGATCCTCGGCCTCGGTGATGGTGTAAAAAGACAATAAAACCATAAAGCACCACACCTTCCACAATTGGCACATAAATTAACGTTTTCTTGGGTTTTTTTTTTCTTCTTGTTTTGTGGCAGTGATTTCAGTGTGAATTTTTGTTGTTGCTTTGACAATTGTTGTTGTAATTTTATTAATTTGACACGCGAAATGATATTTGAATGATTCATTGTTTTCTGCGATTTTTTATAGAAATTATCAAGAAATGTAAAAAATTTGAAACTCAAAAGATTTGAAATCCCGAAAGCCCCCCCCCCCCCCAGGCATGACAATCCCCCCCCTGAACGATGTCATCGCATCAAATGATAAATTTCTCACTCCGATTGTTCAACATCGTGTATCGAATCGAAATCCCCTCTCACTCCTCCTACTCCTCACTTCAATTGAGAGTGTTTGATTGGAGCATAACATTCACACCATTGTTCGGCGCTCATTCGCACGTTCCTCGCCCCCGCAATGGGGCCTAGCCCTTTCCATAGCAGAGGACCATGATCGCGAGTCCAAACCCAAACCAGCCTGCAACAATAGCACCTCGGTGATGATAATAATAATGATATTTTTAATATTGTTCCTCACTCTCGCTGGGTTTCCTGAACACTTTCTTCGCGCTCGGGCACTCCCCCGCAAAGTGGTTTATTGTATCGAATTGTTTGAGGTTGTCTTCCTCTTTTTTTTTCATGCTCATTGTGAATTTGAATAAAGTGTCCATTTTTCATTCTCACCGATCGGCTTTGGGTGTAAATATACCAGGTTGGTATGGAAGGTCTGTTTGTTCACAAGTGAAGGGCACTCCGTGTTGACACCCTATTTTTGATGGAGGTTTGGAAATTTGAGGGAGTAAGTAACTCCTCAAACCATGGGTGATCGAATGTGTCTCACCGATTTCTTTTACATGATAATTTTATGATGACAAAGTGATTTTTATGGCAAAAACATTATATTTCAAAAATAAAACATAAAATGATAATTACTTAATATGATAAAACTGAAGCATATTTCGAAAAAAAGTTAACACAAATCCTTGAGCTTCGGAAATAAAAATTTTTGTTCTGATGATCGAAAAAAGACGTAAAACTTGAAGACAATGTATTATTTTAAGTAATTTATTATTATTTTGCAAATTTTTGACAGTAGCATAACTGTAATACATAATTGTCATTTTATGATTATTCCTTTTACATTATTTTGAAAAGGAACAAAATGTTGGCATTTGTGGTCCATTAAAAAATCACAAAATGAAAATTGTAGTATTTTATGCAAACATTTATAAGTCAATTTTTCACAAATATAAATATGGGTATCAAACAAAGTTATTTTTATGTTTTTCACAATTTTTCAAAATAAATTGCTAAATACTAAAATTTAAAAAATACTGTATTTTATCGAAAATTCGATTGTGTCACGTTCCCCAGAAAACCATTCCCCCGAATACCATTCCCCAGAAATCAATTCTCCAGAATGAACCGTTCCCCAGAAATATTTATCGTAGTGATTATAATTATTTCCAAAATTTCAAAAAAAATCCAAAATTTTCAAAATTTCTGAATGTTTTCAAAATTTACAAAATTTACAAAATTTACAAAATTTACAAAATTTACAAAATTTACAAAATTTACAAAATTTACAAAATTTACAAAATTTAAAAAATTTACAAAATTTACAAAATTTACAAAATTTACAAAATTTACAAAATTTACAAAATTTACAAAATTTACAAAATTTACAAAATTTACAAAATTTACAAAATTTACAAAATTTACAAAATTTACAAAATTTACAAAATTACAAAATTTACAAAATTTACAAAATTACAAAATTTACAAAATTTACAAAATTTACAAAATTACAAAATTACAAAATTACAAAATTTACAAAATTTACAAAATTACAAAATTTACAAAATTACAAAATTTACAAAATTACAAAATTACAAAATTACAAAATTTACAAAATTTACAAAATTTACAAAATTTACAAAATTTACAAAATTTACAAAATTTACAAAATTTACAAAATTTACAAAATTACAAAATTTACAAAATTTACAAAATTACAAAATTTACAAAATTTACAAATTTACAAAATTTACAAAATTACAAAATTTACAAAATTACAAAATTTACAAAATTTACAAAATTTACAAAATTTACAAAATTTACAAAATTTACAAAATTTACAAAATTTACAAAATTTACAAAATTTACAAAATTACAAAATTACAAAATTTACAAAATTTACAAAATTTACAAAATTACAAAATTTACAAAATTTACAAAATTTACAAAATTTACAAAATTACAAAATTTACAAAATTACAAATTTACAAAATTACAAAATTTACAATTTACAAAATTTACAAAATTTACAAAATTACAAAATTTACAAAATTTACAAAATTACAAAATTACAAAATTTACAAAATTTACAAAATTTACAAAATTACAAAATTTACAAAATTTACAAAATTACAAAATTACAAAATTTACAAAATTACAAAATTTACAAATTTACAAAATTACAAAATTTACAAAATTTACAAAATTTACAAAATTACAAAATTTACAAAATTTACAAAATTTACAAAATTACAAAATTTACAAAATTTACAAAATTACAAAATTACAAAATTACAAAATTTACAAAATTTACAAGGTTACAAGGTTACAAAATTACAAAATTTACAAAATTTACAAAATTTACAAAATTACAAAATTTACAAGGTTACAAGGTTACAAAATTTACAAAATTTACAAGGTTACAAGGTTACAAAATTACAAAATTACAAAATTTACAAAATTACAAAATTTACAAAATTTACAAAATTACAAAATTTACAAAATTACAAAATTTACAAAATTTACAAAATTTACAAAATTTACAAAATTACAAAATTTACAAAATTTACAAAATTTACAAAATTACAAAATTTACAAAATTTACAAAATTTACAAAATTTACAAAATTACAAAATTACAAAATTTACAAAATTTACAAAATTTACAAAATTACAAAATTTACAAAATTTACAAAATTACAAAATTTACAAAATTACAAAATTACAAAATTTACAAAATTACAAAATTTACAAAATTTACAAAATTTACAAAATTACAAAATTTACAAAATTACAAAATTACAAAATTTACAAATTTACAAAATTTACAAAATTTACAAAATTTACAAAATTACAAAATTTACAAAATTTACAAAATTTACAAAATTACAAAATTTACAAAATTTACAAAATTTACAAAATTACAAAATTACAAAATTTACAACAATTTACAAAATTTACAAAATTTACAAAATTACAAAATTTACAAAATTTACAAAATTACAAAATTTACAAAATTTACAAAATTTACAAAATTACAAAATTTACAAAATTACAAAATTACAAAATTACAAAATTACAAAATTTACAAAATTTACAAAATTTACAAAATTTACAAAATTACAAAATTTACAAAATTTACAAAATTTACAAAATTTACAAAATTTACAAAATTTACAAAATTACAAAATTACAAAATTTACAAATTTACAAAATTTACAAAATTTACAAAATTTACAAATTTACAAAATTTACAAAATTTACAAAATTACAAAATTTACAAAATTACAAAATTTACAAAATTTACAAAATTTACAAAATTACAAAATTTACAAAATTTACAAATTACAAAATTTACAAAATTTACAAAATTTACAAAATTTACAAATTTACAAATTTACAAATTTACAAAATTTACAAAATTACAAAATTTACAAAATTACAAAATTTACAAAATTTACAAAATTTACAA
This sequence comes from Culex quinquefasciatus, assembly GCF_015732765.1. Lineage (NCBI taxonomy): Eukaryota > Metazoa > Arthropoda > Insecta > Diptera > Culicidae > Culex > Culex quinquefasciatus. The sequence goes on from NC_051861.1 coordinate 105,664,803, forward strand.
AATTTACAAAATTTACAAAATTTACAAAATTTACAAAATTTACAAAATTTACAAAATTTACAAAATTTACAAAATTTACAAAATTTACCAAATTTACAAAATTTACAAAATTTACAAAATTTACAAAATATACAAAATTTACAAAATTTACAAAATTTACAAAATTTACAAAATTTCCATAATTTCTAATTTTCAAAAAAAAAATCATAATCTTTGATTTTTTTGAAATTTTAAAATTTCTTTGCTCTTTAATTTTGATTTTTGAATTTCAAACTTTTTGTTTTTTTTTTGAGAATTTTGAAAATGTTTTTAATTTATGACATCACGTCAACTTGTGTCAGCAGTTATTACAAGGCTAGAAAGTTTTCCCTTCTTTAAAGAAAGGAAACTTAACTGACTGATACAAGTTGAATTTTACCTTTAAAAGGGAGGAGGAGAGTTTTCCCTGTAAGGAAGGGAAAAATTTATAGCCTTGTTATTATAACTGCGACACGAGTTTAATTTTCCCTTTTTTAAGTAAGGGAAAAAATACGACCACTTATACAACTTTTTAAATTTGTTATCACTAGTCAAGATAGTTTTTCCTTATGGAAACAAGAAAGAATACAAAAAAAAACTTTAAAGCGAAAATTCAACTTCTGTTAGCAGATGTCACAAGTCAAGACAGTTTTCCCTTCTTTAAAGAAGGTGAAATCCATCTTGTGTCAGGAGACCTTAAAAGAAGGAAAAATTAATCAGTTATTGTAAGTCAAGAGAGTTTTCTTCTTCCAAAAATGATAAATTAAAATTTCGTCAGCTTAAATCATATTTAGAAAATTTAAATAATCATGCAAAATGAGCTATATGCCAAAGGTCCAATATGTCAAATGGAATTATACCAATGACACCCATAATCATATTTTAATTTTAACAAACATTTTTCTTCTTTGCAAAATAAAAATAGCGTTCACGGAAAACAAGAAATAAAAAGAAACTACAATTTATTCGGCATTTGTATAACAATCTAAACATGACTGAAAAAGAAGGGAAAATTTCTTAGAATAATAGAACGAGTCATAAGCCGAATGAACATTTTCTGTTATTTTCTCAAGAATTGTTGTCAAAAAAAGAAAAATTTCTTGGCATGGATAAAATAACCTTGTCCAATTTTTATATTTTCTAAGAAATTTAAAACAAACTTATATTTGAAACTACTTTGATTTTTCGAGAAAGAAACTTTTCTGGGGAATAGTTTTCTGGGAAATGGTACATTCTGAGGAATGGTTTTCGGGGGAATGGTTTTCTGGGGAACGTGACACAATCGAAAATTCTTAAAAAATATAATTTGTAATATGGGTATCGAAAGATTGCAAATTTGGAATATTTAAAAAACACATATTTTTTTATACCTTGTAGTATTTTATTCATCAAATCATGAATCAGATTTTTATAAAAAATAAAATACGAGTATCAAACGAAGCGATATTTCATGTTTTTTTTACATTTTTCAAAGTTCATTGTAACATACTAAAATTTTTACAAAATACCGTGTCAATCGAAAATTCTGAAATTTTTATGATTTGCAATAAGGGTATCAAAAGATGAAAAAAATGAGTTAAAAAACATTTTTTTTGTGAAAATTGTAGCATTTTATTAAATAAATTTTTCATAAATTTAAATAAAGTTATCAAACGAAGCGATTTTTCAAAATGTTTTTTCACATTTTTTAAAGTTGAATTGTTAAATAGTAAAATTTTCACAAAATACCGTATTTCTTCGAAAATTCTGCAATATGGGAACCAAACGATAACAAAGTTTGAGTGTTTTTGAAAATTGTAGTATTTGATTCAAAATTTGTGAGTATTTTTTAAAAATAGTTTTTCTTCTGAAAATATTATAATTTTGTTTGAAAATCAAAAAATCAAATTTTCATAAATTTAAATATGGGTATCAAACGAAGCGTTTTTTTTTACATTTTTCAAAGTTAATTACTTATATATTCACAAAATACCATAATTTATCGAAATTTCTGATTTTTTTATGATTTGCAGTATGGGTATCAAAAGATTGCAAATTTCAGTGTTTTCAAAAATACGGTTTTTATTTTGTGAAAATTGTTGAACGAATCAAACGAAGCGATATTTCAAAATGTGTTTTCACATTTTTCAAAGTTTAATGGTTAAATACAAAAAAAATGCAAAATACCGTATTTTATCGAAAAATTATAAATTTTTAATTTGCAATATGGGTATCAAACGATTCCAAATTTTGAGTATTAAAAAACTTTTTTTGTGAAAATTGTAGTATTTCATTAAAAAAAAAACTTTCCATCAATAAAAAACAAGCAATTTTTTCGATGCATTCAAAATTTTCATTTTAATTATGAAAAATTGAGTATTAAAAGAACGTTTTTTTTGTGAAAATTTGAGTTTTTAACAAAAAAAAAACTCGAATTAAAGTAAAAAAGCATACTCATACTCAATTACGCTTAGTTCGATATTGCAAATTAAAAAAAAATTGTGCCCTCAAATTGTCCAAAGGGGTTATTTTTTGTCCCTGATCCGTTTTTTGATATCTCGTGACGGAGGGGCGGTACGACCCCTTCCATTTTTGAACATGCGAAAAAAGAGGCGTTTTTCAATAATTTGCAGCCTGAAACGGTGAAGAAATAGAAATTTTGTTTCAAAGGGACTTTTGTGTAAAATTAGACGCCCGAGTTGATGGCGTACTCAGAATTCCGAAAAAACGTATTTTTCATCGAAAAAAACACTAAAAACGTTTTAAAAATTATCCCACTTTCCGTTACTCGACTGTTAAAAATTTTGGAACTTGTCATTTTATGAGAAATTTAATGTACTTTTCGAATCAACATTGTCCCAGAAGGGTCATTTTTTCATTTAGAACAAAATTTTTCATTTTAAATTTCGTGTTTTTTCTAACTTTGCAGGGTTATTTTTTAGAGTGTATCAATGTTCTACAAAGTTGTAGAGCAGACAATTAAAAAAAATGATATATAAACATAAGGGGTTTGCTTATAAAAATCACGAGTTATCGCGATTTTACGAAAAAAAAGTTTCGAAAAAGTTGGTCGTCGTTGCTCATGGCCGTTCATGGTCACCCGCGAAAGAAATGGACGAAGAAATAAAGAGAAACGCAAGAAGTAACTTTTTCAAAACTTTTTTTTCGTAAAATCGCGATAACTCGTGATGTTTATAAGCAAACTCCTTATGTCTATATATCACATTTTTTGTAATTGTCTGCTCTACAACTTTGTAGAACATTGTTACACTCTAAAAAATAACCCTCCAAAGTTAGAAAAAAACACGAAAAAAAAAATTAATGAAAAATTTAAATGAAAATTTTTGTTCTAAATGAAAAAAATGACCCTTCTGGGTCAATGTAGATTCGAAAAGTACATTGAATTTCCTATAAAATGACATGTTCCAAAATTTTTTACAGTCGAGTATCGGAAAATGGGAGAATTTTTAAAACTTTTTCAGTGTTTTTTTCGATGAAAAATACGTTTTTTTTCAGAATTCTGAGTACGCCATCAAATCAGGCGACTAATTTTAGATAAAAGTCCCTTTGACACCAAATATCTATCTCATCACCGTTTCAGGCTGTAAATTATTGAAAAACACCTCTTTTTCGCATGTTCAAAAATGGAAGGGGTCGTACCGCCCCTCCGTCACGAGATATCAAAAAAATGGACCTCGGATTCGTGATCAGGGACAAAAGTTACCCCTTAGGACAAAGTTTCACGCAAATCGAAGAGGGGTCAGGGCATCTTTTGATTAACAACCTTGGTCAGATTCGAGTTTTTGTAATATTTTTTGAAAAACAGTAACCGGTATTTTCTGAAATTACCTAATTATAACCTACAACTTTTCCGAAGACAGCAAATCGATTAGAAAATCACTACTTGTATGAAGAAACTAATTATGCAAAATGGTTTTTTTGGACATAAGGAATCGATGAATAATAGTTTATACGAATAAAAA